>NW_010563041.1:25661-26032 GCF_000687285.1 Phaethon lepturus
GGAAATCGAGTGTTTCAGCTAACCGCATCTGAAATCTCGAGGTTTTCAAGAGCCACCGAGAAGTGAAGCCAGGCACAAAGCAGTGCACACTACAGAAATCAGACACAAAATTTTTCATCCATCGTTCGTCGTTTTCATCCATCCACGTTGTACGGCCTCCATGTAGATAAACACTTAAAGACTTAAACCAACAAAAGTGCTAAGAGAATGTAACAAACAATAGCGCTGCGAAACCACTCGTCCAAGGCCGGCAGCTTTTTCGCACAGACCCAACTGTGCTTCTTCGCTACAGCCAAGGAAGTAGGAAAGACCAGCCAGCATCGGCCTGGCTGACTGCTTTCTCCGTTCACTCTGCAGACGCCTAGAGCCCG
>NW_010563041.1:26400-26635 GCF_000687285.1 Phaethon lepturus
AACGGGCAGAGCCGCTGCATCCCACCGGCTCAGCAGAGCAGGGCTGAGCACGGACAGAGTTTTCGCTCCGGCAGCAGGATACATTTTACGGCGAGGGGGGGCTCCTGCAGGGAGCTCTTGTTCGGCTGTGAGGGCACCACCGAGCACCGAAGGCATCGCTGGCTCTTCGCCGCCGAAAGGGGCTCCTCTGACACCAGCCCCTCGCGGCGCAGCCCACCGTCCCTCTCCCAGAAGG
>NW_010563042.1:0-5826 GCF_000687285.1 Phaethon lepturus
CCGCCTGTGTTCGGGGTGTCCTACCGGCGCCCTGCCTGCACCCCCAGACCTGGGGGATGGTCCCCTGAGACAGCTTCGCCCCTCAGCCTCCCCCCGCTCTCTCCATACCGCTTCTTTCGCAGGTTTTCGTTCGTATCCGCAGACAAACCTCGCTGCACGCTACAGCCAACGGCACCCATTTAAACAGTGAAGAATTGATGCAAAACAGCTTGTGCGCGGAAAGCCAGCGACCGGTCAGCGTGCAACGCGTGCACCTGATGAAGCACGCTAATAGCGTTACGGGATGAAGCAGAATGCACAAGACATCATCCCTGCCGCAGCTTGCTGCGCTGGACGCGAGACCAAGGTTGCTGCTCATCCGGGAGCTCAGTGCTTCTCGTGCCGGCCGGGCTCTGGGGAGAGGTTTCCCTTACCCCGTATTGTCTCTCTCAATCTCTCCCCACCGCCTTTTTTCTATTTTTGCCCATAATAAACGTTCATCATTAGAGCAAATCTATGCCATCAGCTACAGACGCTGCCAAATCCAGCAGCCCGACGTGGCCAAGGCTGCTGTGGCTCCATGTCCCCAGCTTCAGCCAGCAGCGAGGCTGCGCGTGTATCCCCAGGAGGCCCATACACCCCAAATTGGTAGGTAGGTAGATAGATGATCACAGAATCACAGAATAGTTTGGGTTGGAAGGGACCTTCAAAGGCCATCTAGCCCAACCCCCAGCCATGAGCAGGGACACCCCCAACCAGAGCAGGGTGCTCAGAGCCCCGGCCAGCCGGACCTGGGGTGTTTCCAGGGATGGGGCATCGATCACTTGTCTGGGCAACCTGGGACAGGGCTTCACCACCCACATTGTCAAAAATTTCTTCCTTAGATCTAGTGTGAATCTCCCCTCTTTTAGTTTAAAACCGTCACCCCTTGTCCTGTCGCTACAGCCCCTGCTACAAAGCCTGTCCCCATCTTTCTCCTCAGCCCCTCTCAGCCCTGGCAGCTGCAGGAAGGTCTCCCCGGAGCCTTCTCTGCTCCCGGCTGAGCCCCCCCAGCTCTCCCAGCCTGTCCTCCCAGCAGCGCTGTTCCAGCCCTCGCAGCGTCGCTGGGGCCTCCTCTGGCCCCGCTCCAGCAGGTCCGTGTCTCTCCTGTGCCGAGGGCTCCGGAGCTGGACGCAGCCCTGCAGGGGGGTCTCCCCAGAGCGGGGCAGAGGGGCAGAACCTACCCCGATCCAGGTGTAGGACCCTGCACTTGGCCGTGTAAGGTTCACATGGGCCCATGATACACAGCCCCTTTCATATCCTTCTATTTTTCCACATCTGTGGCTCCTCAAACCACCTTGATCTTTTCCCCAGCTTTGATTCCCCCAAACAGCCCATAATAAGTCTTGTACAATCCCAAAATGCTCTTCCTCTGCACCCCATGTGTCCCCCACTCCTAGGCAGTCACCCCCCGCTCAGTCCAAGAGGTGATCTGGAGACCTACCCCCGTTGACCATCGTGATGGATGCTATCTCCTGGCCCATGGACAGCCCTGGAAGGAGCCGGCTCAGGGGCTCGCTGGCACTGTGGACGTTCCTGGGGTTCCTCCACCTCTTTCTGTTCCTCTGCTCCTCTTTGTTGACGGAGAAGAGCCTTTAATCACATAACCTAATGTTGTCCCGTGACGTGGTTGGGGGTCACGCCTGCATTCCAGCCCCGGGAGATGCTCCTGGGGAGAACTGTCTGCAGCCACCAGCCCTAGGGGATGTGCCCATGGAGGATGTCCTGCGAGAGCCACCCCACAGAGGCCCACCGACAGGTCTCCAAAAGTGTGCCTTCCCCAACACACCCTTTCTTTCTGCAACAAAGCTAGCCTCTCCCCCGACTGCAGCAGTTTTGGGAAGGAACTAGGCAGGACAGACCAGTGTTAGCCCCTGCCCCCACCAGCCCTGGCCTCTTTTGCTCCTCTTCACGCCCACCATACCAGTCCTGACCCCCCCTGCCACCTCCTGTCCCATCCCACACCCTGTCCTGTCCCTTGGGTGCTGGCCCTTGCACCAGCCTCAGGGGACCCACAGCCCCCAGCACTGCCCAGGCTGGCACTGCCTCGGCCCCTGGTACCCCAGGACCCTGAGGCTGAGGTGCAGTGGGGGACGGCCCCTGCCCCAAGGTGCCGCACGCCAGCCGGGCCCCTGCACATCGCTGCAGCCCCACGGGAGCACTTGCAGCTCCAGGAGGAAACAAGAATGGGGTTGTGAAAGGGGTTGGACATGGGCTTGGGTGTCAGGATGCAGCTTGAGGGGGAGAGGGTCAGACGTGAAGTTGGGGGTCAGGCACAAGGATGTGACTGTAAGGGGGACGTGTCACATGTGGGATACAGCTCTGGGTCGTCGGCATGGACCACTCCTGAGCTTGGAGGTGATCCTTGTATATCAAGCTCCTTTCTTGGACTTCTATTCCCTTCAGGGCCTTATCCCATTGGACTGCTTCAAACAGACCCCTAAGGAGGCCAGAGTCTACCCTCCTGAAGTCCAGTGTTGTGATCTTGACTTTCACCCAGCTACCTCCCCTCAGGACCCTGAACTCCACCACCTCATGGTCACTGCAGCAAAGGCTCTCTTTGACCTTCACACCCCTAACAAGCCCTTCCTTGATGGCAAGTATGAGGTCCAGCAGATGACTTCCGCTCATTGGCTCCTCTGTCACTTGGGTCAGGAAGTTGTCATTGATGCTCTCCAGGAACCTCTTGGATTGCTTACACCCTGCTGTGTTGTCCCACCAGCACATTATCGGGGTGGTTGTAGTCCCCCATGAGGACCAGGGTCTGTGAATGAGAGGGTGCTTCCAGCTGTCCGTAGGCAGCCTCATCCACTTGTTCTTCCCGGTCCGGTGGCCTATAGAAGACAGACCATCCATACTGGTCTGCTCTTTAATCCTGACCCATAAGCTCTCAGTTGGCTGCTCACCCATCCCCAGGCAGAGCTCCAAGCACTTGCCTCACAAAAAGGACAACTTCCCCTCCTTGTCATCCCAGCCCATCCTTCCCAAAGAGCCTGCGTCCCTCCATCACAACAATCCAGTCACACAAGCTGTCCCACCACATCTCCACGATCCCAACCAGGCTGCGCACAAATCTCCAGTTCCTTGTCTTTATTCCCATGCTGCGTGCGTTAGCATACCGCCATGTCAGAGAGGCAGCCCAGCATGCCGATTGCCCAGGAAGGGTTTGGGGAACTTCTCCATAGCAGTGCCTTGTAGGTACTTCCTCACTTGCATGTAAGCACTCAAGGTGATGACCCCGCTTAAGCCCCATTTTGCTGATTTTGTGTTACCTTCACATCACTCCAGACCCTTTGCTTGTCAGCCCTGTCCACCACTCCCATACCCCCGACCACTGTCCCCCCAGCTCTGTAGTCATGTTTGATACTCTCCAGGTTGCCCTTGGGAGTATCACTGGTGCCCACATGGAAGAACAGCAGGGGATGATAGTCAGAGGGTCAGACAAGCTTTGGCAGTCTCTCCACAACACCGCACATCTGGACTCCCAAGCAAGCAGCAGACTTCTCTAGACAAGTCAGTCACATCGTACCCTGCAGCAGGGAGTCACCCCACTACTATCACTTGCTGCATCCTCCTGGTGGTCTTGCATGGTTTGGGTCAGTTAGCCCAGACGGTTCAGTTGAAAGCACACCAACCTCCTCCTCAGTTTTGAGGACAGTGAACCTGTTCTGTTGTTGCAAGACTTCAGCTGGAGCAGGAGCCTTCCTCTCAGTGCCAGAAGTCAGCAGCTTCCAGCCCATGCCTTCCTGGCAGTTTCCACTTATGATCTGCTACAGACTCTGCCTGTCACCCCACTGCAGCTGAGGTCCAGGGATCTTGAAGTGTAGGATCTGAGAAGATCCTGTCTCTCTTCCTCAGGCTCTCTGATGCTGATTAGCCTGCGACGTCCACCTATAATTCCTCTACTTATTAACACAGGTCTTCAACAACACACCTCCAGCAGGAAAGACCATCTCTGCCAGCCTCAGGGAGAGACCCCAGGCACTCCCAGCAGCCTGGGACTTGCAGGGCTTCATCCACCATCCAAAGCTCTGTCTGGGCTGAAGCCTCTGCCCTGGCAGGGACAGCTGCTCCAACACCCCCTGGAGAACGTGCCCTGTGCTGATGCCACCATCACACCTGAGAAGATTTAGGCTGGTCTGAACCAAGATGAGGTCCTCTTCTTTACAGCTTTCTGCGTCTGTTAGCTACGCGCTCCGCTCAGCGGCAGCTCAGCTGATTTTCCACCCTGTACTCCACCCATCCAGGCCTACCTATCTCCTCACTGTGGCTACAAGGTCACTACAAGAGACCACGCTGGAAAACTTTCTGAAGTCAAGGAAAACGACTTCGAGCGTTCTCACATCATCCCCCAAGCCAGTTATCGCACCGCAGAGAGCGGCCAGGTTGGGCAGAAGAGCACAGCGGAGAACCCTTTAGACCAAGATGCTCCAACAGGTCAAAACCCATGCCAGCTCCAGGGGTACCTCACCTGCTGCAGAGTTTTTGAAGGAACAGGATACAAAAACATGCACGGAGCACATTTATCCAGCTGGGTAGTAGGAAAAAACCAGGACGGTCTTCCCAGGACAACTGGACACCAGGAAAAGAGCGCTGATCTTCAGGTCGAGGAGCGTGCAGCGTCGTGCAGGAGGATGCAGTGAGGGCTTGGAGACAGGTGGGTAGGTATAACATAGGAAGTATCCCAAGCTGCAGAGGGATAAATAGAACAAATGCAGGTACAGAACAGATCAAGAGAGAGAAGGCAGTGAGCGTGCAGGCAAAAACCCACATTTGTTAGGTATTTCTATTCCCTCCCGCATAGAGAGGTTCCAGTTGCATCTCAAGTCTGCTCACCCCTGTTCTAGGGACAAAGAGCACCAATAACGACCCTTCTAAGCCCTTCAACTGCTCTTTTTCACCAAGAAATTCAACCTACAGCTTCCCAGTTGGTGTGGTAGAGTTTGGGCTTTGGGGGTTTTTTTGGAGGGTGAGAGGAGGGCAGTAGTTGCACTTTCTTACAAGACCAGAGCAGGAAATATCCAGACGTTGCAAATGCAAAGAAAAAGAAGCTTGTAAGCTTCTTTTCTGAATGCCTTTCCTACGGCAGAGCTTCAAGATGTGTTACTGCAAGCCATGAGCTACTTTACTCCCATCTCTAAATCACACCCTTGAAAAATTCCGATCTCCATAGAAGGGTGTATTGGGTTTAGGTGGCAAGGTTTGGGGGGGTGCAGGGAGGGCTGCAGGGGTGGCCTCAGCTGAGCAATCAGCAAAGGTGGTGGCACCTCTGTAAGAGCATATTTAAGAATGTGCAAAACACTGCCCAGAGTGAGGGGGAAAATATATGCAAGAAACAATTCTGCTAACATCAACAGTGGAGAAGATCAAGCGGCAGGAGGTACTCCCAGTGCTGGAGCAGATTCCCCTGCAGCCCATGGAGGACACCATGACGGAGCAGGTTGTCCCCTCCAACCTGTGGAGAGGACCACACTGTAGCAGATACCCACAGTGGCTCCTGCCAGAGCAAGTGGGTATTCCCTGAAGGAACTGCAGTCCATGGAAAGCCCATGCTGGTGTAGTCTCTCCTGGCTGCCATGTGCTGCGAGCACACCATCTTCCTTAAGTAACAACAGTCTTATATCTGGTCAGAGGATTAAAAAAAAAAAAAAAAAAAAACAAAGGAAAATAAGCTAATCTGTAGTATTGTTCAAGAGGAACCTATAAGGTAGGATCACCTAAGCATCATTAACGTCCTGCACAAAATCTGTGTTGTACTCTCCAGCATTCTTCCCTCTTGATCAGGAAGAGATCTTAGCACCTGCTGAA
>NW_010563042.1:5838-11455 GCF_000687285.1 Phaethon lepturus
GCTGAACCAGGTTCATGAGATCTCCTTGAGCCTAGGAAGCACCGTCTATCCCCCACAAAGAATGGAGACCCTTTTGCCTAATTAGGGAAATGGATTTCACCAACAGCTCCTGAGCTACCAAGGCTATAGCAGGCACACCCACTGCCTGGGTACGCTCTGGAAGGATGAATGGCAACACTTAAGCTCTAACAAATCCACTTACCTGTTTTAGTGTAAAATAAATGCAAGTAGGTAAGTGATGAAGCCATTCTCTCCCGTATCATCTGGCATAATCTCCTCATTTAACCTGGCTCATGAGGCAAAGGGTTCTGTAACACCTTATAAATGGATAATCACATTAGCGTTGTTGGAAGGACTAAATGTTGTTTTGCTACGTGATAGGTAAAGCTGGTTTTCAGATTAAGGTGCTGAAACCCACATAAGCATGCACATGAAGGGAAGAGGGCAACCACCAGCTAAAGTACAAGAACATACCCCCACCAGACGGTCAGGTTTCCAGTGCAAGCTACCAGCTGGGCTCAGTGATACCAGCATATGACCCAGCTCAGCACTATTCACCTCAGAATTCAGCCAGCCAGACTTTCTGCGGTTCCAACTAGCGTGAACATACCAAAATGGATTTTAGGGAAGGAGGCAGCAAGCAGCATAAGCTTGTAAGATGAGTCATGACCTCTTGTGGTGGTGCATTTCTTACCACCCCTCCCTGCTCAGAAAGCCTTGGCGCAGAGTTTGGCAGTTAAGAGCCCCTTGACCGTACCAAGCACTCTTGCATAGCTCAGGTGGGGAGTGTTACTGACCATTCCAGGAATTCAGCTGTGGGAGTAACTCATCATCCCCAGACAGCCTTAGAACGTAGCTTACCTAACTGAGATTTGGGTGGATCAGCACTGGGATTTCAAGAATTCTAGCAACTACCAACAAATGACTTGTGGCAAGGATGGAAATTTACTAAAGCCTAAAGTCAATCATCTCCCAGTCCTATAAAGAGTGGTCCCAAGTGAGACCCTTTGAGCCCTCCTGGACCGCAGCGGGCTGCGACCAGCACCTCCCTCTGAGCTGGATGCCTCTCAGAGTCCATGAACCCTCAAGTTCGTGGTAACTCAGAGGCTCGGCTGTGCACTTGCTGAGCGACGCAAACCATTCGATGTGAGTATTCAACTGACTTTGAGGGGGATATTTAAAGGTACCTTTGTACATATCTATCTCTTTCTCTATATCTCTTTATGTGTCTAATCTTAGTAAATTTTAGGTTGATTATGCTGCTAAATTTTAGATGATTTGATACTGTGATTTATCTCAATAGTTTAATTGCTGATGTTTTGCATTAGATTGTTACACATCAAAAAACGTATCACCACACGAGAATCCCCAATAACCTATCCCTTTACTCATAAACTGATGACCAAGTCTGGGACTAGGAGCAGATTCAGCCGCACCCAGACTCCTCTCCGAGATGGAATTTAGAAAGCAAGGGGGTCCACTCTGAACCCCGTGACTCAACAGGAGGGTCTCCCCTACCTTCTCTCCTCAATATACATATAAGACCCACTAACCTGATTCAATCCACGAGTAAATCATTCCGATTTAACTGTAATTTGGTTTCTCTTTGTATACTTTTTTCATGTTGAATAAGTAATAGAGTAGACCTTGCCATCAAATTCTGTTAAGTTGCACTTTTTACAAATTTATATTAAAATCATTTGCTTTGACATCTTCGGCGGTGATTCTTTAAATGGTCCGTATTACTCATTCACGACCTCTCTCTGGAGCAACTTGAGCCTATTCCAGGCTTTTCTAGGCTTCACAACTCTTTCTTTGCCTTCACGTAACCCCCAGTAGTCTGTGTTGCCAAAGGAAGTTTTAGAGATAAGAAACAACAGCTCTGTTCCATGTATTACAAATCATGTTTGTCAGGTTAATACACACAACACAAGGAGTTTAACAAGTACAGATTATATACATTGTCAAGCATCAAAAATACATCGGTTTGAAGGCCTTAGGTACTGTTGCCTCCTCCTCCACTGTTCTTCCCAGAAGCTCCTGCTTTCTGCAGCCGGCTCGCACTCGGTTGCCGAGGCATCCTCTGGGCAGACCCTTCCCGGCTGCTCCTTTCTGCAAGAACCTGGGTCCCACTGACAGCAGAACTGGTTTTATTTCTCCCTGAATAAACAAACACATCCATTAATTTTCAAGTCCCAACCCTACGCGTCGCCCAAACAGCATCTAAGCTGCAAGCTTAAGAAGTCATGCAAAAGGCAAAATTGTGTTAGGTGTCGCAAATGTATCCAGCATCCAATACAGAAAGCAAACTTGTGAATTCAGCTCAACAGGTATCAGGGCCACAAAACCAAATGTTGCAGTAGGAGCATTCTTAATTTTCTTCAGGTTTAATCTACAAAGTAACCAGCCACTTCGTTCTTTAAACGCTTGCTTTCATTTGCCAGCACTGCAAACAGCACTTCAGGAGGAACGTGAAAGCATCTAACACCTCAAGGCTGGGATAAGTGAACCCATGTGCCCGTGCTCACCAGTTTCTGAAGCCCACAGTCACATTATCAGACCACAAACCCTTCTCTCCTTGTCACTTCTGTGTCTTGATGAGCAAGTTTGCATTTCCTGTCATTTTCTGAGGTTTCCAGGAGCTCAGACTCCTACACAGCACCTACTCGCAGATTTTCTTACTGTGTTCAGAAGAGTTACCCTTCTGCAGGCACAGCTTGCCGTCTCTAAAATGCAATGCAACAGTAGAGAGCAGCAATGGGTAGAAACATAGAAGTTGAGGGAGGCAATGGGCACGCAGCCCACGCTGCTGGATTCGGCTAGAGGAGAGAGTGACAGATGAAGGTGTGCTGCAAACGACAGGACAGGATAAGTGAGGGAGACTGACTTTTCCTGGCACTGGAGAGAACTGCTTCAGATGAGAAGTAGGACTTGCACTAGGGAAGATAGCAAAAATAAAAGAAATGTGAGGCAAAAGGGTCACAGCTTTTACTGAAGATAGCAAGCTCCAAGAAGCATAATAAAAAATGAATAGCAGCAAGGAGGAAACAACACGCAGGAGTACAGTGAGCTGTAGTTACATGCACGCAATTAAAATGAAGAGTGACGTTTTAGCCATTGTTATCAGAGCAACTTCCAGAATACCAACAGTTACTCCACACGTTGGAGTCTCCATGGGCATGGTTTGGAAATCATCACCCTGGACCATCTGTGCTACGGACAGACATATCTCCAGTCTGTGCACTGTTTTACTTACCAAACCGTCCTGTCTTCCTGGAGCAGCTGTCCAAGAACAGGACTCACATCAACACCACAAGTTAATACCTTGCAGTACCAGAAATGCAACCTGAGAACTTCCAGATAAAGAGTATGTGGCCCCCTCATACCCGTAAAATTTGATGGACTAGGGTGGCAAAAGAAATACATTCACTTATCCCAGCCAAGTCAGGCACTCTTAAAAAAGTCTATTACTGTAAACCACACTCGTGATCTGCCAGCAGTTATCAGCCCAAGCCAGCCAACCAGCCTTGCAATCCTTCTTTGTAGCTCAAGCACTTTAAGCAGTTTCACTAATGCAAGTGTTGTCCATGAAAACAAACAAATTGCACATGGGCAATACATGATCTCACAGTATTTGAGAGAAAAATTGGCAGGAACAAAAAGCATCATAGTTCACCATGGTGCTTTTAGCAACCCAGGACATCTCTACAGGTGAATCCCTGCCCCTTTCCTTACATGCATCTGTCTGGTAAGAGTGCAGGTCCTCAACCCGTGCACAACTCTAACCATGTGCACACATGAAACGAGTTCCATTAAGTGCTACTGGGAGCGAGGCCCTCAACCTCCCGCTCTGGCTGAAACGATTTGGGGAGAAAGAACCACTTTACTGAAGAGAAGCTGCCCTCAGACAAAGCACGTGCCCTCCATCCTCTTAGCCTCAAAATCACAGTAAAACAAACCAATTACTTCAACAGCATAAAAAACAACTACTTTTGGAAGCACCCTACGCAGACCCACGATCCAGTCAAGAATAGCTCATGCAGTGTGCAAGGTCAGGCATGTTTTGTGCACTTCTGCCAGTTAAAACACTATTCGAGGTGAACAGGGTCGATTAACACAAAGCACAAAAGACACTGAACAAACGCAAACTCTCTGTAATTCAAGTACTACAGACTAACAGACAGATTCCACTGACATTTTCCTTGGTGACACAAGATGCCCTTACGTTGGTGTGTGTGGCTGTCGTAGAACAACTGCAGCCCAAATTACCCACGCAAGAGTCAAGCCAAAAGAGAGCCTAAATCAAACACCTCCCTCCCCAAAGATGACTCCAGAAGAAGAAACCTCACGTTTATCTCCTTGAGAGTCAGACATAGTTTGAGAAGAATGGTATATGCATGCAAGCAGTGGCACAAGTGTGCCCTACCTACCTCTGACTGCTGGCTCCCCCGGCTTAAAAACAGCAGTGCCCACTGTGATCAGGCTGCTCACTGGACACATTAATGCAGATCATCTCTGACAAAACCCAAGGACAAAAGGCTACAGCCACCTCTAGGAGAGGACCACCACCAGATGCTGAGGCGGGAGACTGCAGGGTGGCAGAGGGCAAGAGGAGAAACCTTAAGCAGCAGAGGGAGGAAGCAGCACCTTCTTGTGTCAATCCGGAGACAAGCGAAGACCCATCAGATTTAGGAAAGGAACCCCAACCCCAGATACGCTTTCAGAAGAGGAAATCTAAAGCTCTTTTCTTTCAGTCTGCTCTTTACTGAACCTGCTGCTTTCCCCAGGGGACCCCCTCCTTGCCTCTGAGCAGTAACAGGGACTACAGATTTCCCTCCCACTGGTAAAATAAATAAATCAATTGCTACTGGTACATTTACTCGTAACGCAGTCAGGGATATCAGGGCTGCG
Source organism: Phaethon lepturus (assembly GCF_000687285.1). Taxonomy (NCBI): domain Eukaryota; kingdom Metazoa; phylum Chordata; class Aves; order Phaethontiformes; family Phaethontidae; genus Phaethon; species Phaethon lepturus. The sequence goes on from NW_010563042.1 coordinate 10,750, forward strand.
GCAATCTCAAAATACCTCCTGCAGTGCATACTGGCAGTGCCTATGGGCCAGAGCAACCGTGAGGGTAGATTTAAATTCTCCAAAATCCTGCTCCTGCTTGCCTCACAGTCGGCTTTACGCCAGGCACAGCAATCCAGCGGGTCTTTCTAGACAAGCAAAGGCTCAGTTTTAGGTGTGACTAAAAAAACCCATGTAAGAGCAGATGTCCCTCCTCCTTGCAATCACAACGCGTTACTATCAGGATTAAAGAGACGCCTTTTGCCCGATGACCAGGAGTGAGCACAGCGACGGGACTCACTTCAGATCCCATCACCTCCTGACCATGGAAAAACCTCAGACACAGCTCGACTTCACTCTCCAAAGCAGTCCCAGTATATGACTGTGGCTCGTCATACTCCATCCTCTGCCAGACTGCCAGGTTTGCCCTGCACAGTCTTGCTCGCATCCCTACATAAATACCGCAAGTAGTCCTCTTCTGCAACAAAAATGGTAGGTTGTCAGGTCCTCAAAGCAGCTGCCATATCCTTGACAGGAAGATGGCTTTCAAATGCACTTTCCAAAGTAGTTAACTAAGACCTTAAGTATGCATTGAGCAGAGGGTCATTATTTAAGCACATGTTTTCACTTGCAAATACTTATCATGAGAAGGATTTGGAGAAAGAAGAGGACGCAAAATAAGTATCACAGAATCACAGAAACACTAGGT
>NW_010563043.1:0-29412 GCF_000687285.1 Phaethon lepturus
AGGGAGGAAGGAAGGAAGGAAGGAAGGAAAGTTTTATCACGCCAGCTTTTAGGAAATGGAGGAGGAGGAATGCATAGCACTGTCTTATGTATTTCTGTATCAACACACTGCAATAGTCTTGAACACTGCTATGAAATCTAGAAATGTACAGAGATACATGCTTTTGTCTAAGCTTCTATTTTTTGCATTGAGGCTTTTCAGTTAACTGAACAGCAGGGAAAAAGTGTGGTGGTAGGGGAGAGAGGAAGGTACTTTGTAGGTGTTGTGATCAATTTACCAATGTAGCTGACATGAATGTGCCCTAAGTCCTACTTATCTTCTTAATACAATGTAATCTTGAATTATCTATTTTGACACCTAATGAGCACACACACACACAGACGTGTGCACTCCCAAGGCATGTATCTGTCTTGTCTGGCTAATCCCGTTATCCAAGATGTGCCTTTGCTAACTCTACTGCTGTGAATGACTCACAGATGTAGTGTCTCTCTGTCGTGCTGTATCTCTGCCATGTAACCATAATAATTACTCTCCATCATGAGGAAGGTCTGGAAACAGTAAAACCTTCCACCTTTTGACATATGGTGAAGTCTGTGCATGTTTTTAATCCAGAGTATATTTTGTCAGTCTGATGTTGAGCTTAAAAGGCCATTGTAGACCTTTTAATGATATCAATGTTCTTGCTGTGAAAAGGCAACCCAGCACTGCTCTATTTGACACAGCACTGAGCTGTGGCATTAGGGTGGGGGGAAGTACCATCATACTTACTGATGAGCAATCAGGCAAGCAGTCTTCTCTTGAAGAGAAAGAGAAACAATCATTAACACCTAATGTTGCCAGGCTGTTCTACCTGGGCTGCAGCGGGGCTGTAGTCCTGCCAAGTGTTCTGCAGCAACAGACTGATGGAGCAGTCCCTACACTTCCTCAAGCACAGAAGCAGATTCAAAGATTTATCCTTCCTAGATTACTTGTTCTGTGAGGGACAAGCCTTAGTAAAAATTAAAGTCTGTGTAAAAAAAGTGAAATTAATCTTCTTGTGATTTTTTTTTAAACTTTTAATGAAATACCTTAGCTTGGGAAGTTAAGATGTGGTGATTGCAGCTAAAATACCTGAATTATTCATGTCTAGATGCCTGACAATATTACCATGTAACTTGCTACATTACCAATGGGGTGAATAGTAGGCTAAATTTAGTAATGCTGGCATTGGTGGGGCAGAGTAGCTTCCAGGATCCAGCTGAGCCTGGGGTAATTCAGATGGATAACTAAACTCCTTGCAAGACAGCATAGCTCTTAAATAACTGTGATTGACCCTTTCTCTGGCTCAATTTGGAACACAAGGTAAGCAAAGCTTGGTAAGAGCAGTAGACGTCCTGCTGCTGACTCCAGCAGAGCCCTCTGTTTCAGCAGTGGCAGGTGGAAATTTGGAGCTCATGAATTTGGACTAGTCCTCAGCACAAATCTAACTCTGAATCCGTTGGAGTGAGTGCAAGTTTTGTCACTCAGCAGGAGCAACATTAAGCTAAAGCGTTGTATCACCAGAGGAGGGCTGTTGGCATGACGGCTGACAAGGTTGTGACAGTGGTGACTGCTACAGCACATCGACAGTCTCATGGAATTTGGTGTCATTTGTGATGAAGAGCCTGTTATAGGAGTATATCTTTCAATGCAGAGGGCACATCAGTCTTCACTAAAATGTCCACGCTTACCAGCAGTTACCACAAGAGATGTTTGAGGCATATCTACCCAGTGCAATGGAAGCTGTGCAAGCAGTTCAGTGCCAAGAAAAGATATCAGTTCAGTTACCTAGTGCAAACCTGGAAACAGGTGTATTTCTATGCTTGGCCTAACGTGCTGAAGTGACTGTGCACTTCTCTCTTTGCAGTTATCATATCTGATGTTAGTTTGAAAATTTCTGTGCTGTGTTCCACTCTGCAATGTAGACAGGCCTCTGGGTATCAGCGTCTGTCTTGACTGAAATATGGATAAAAATGGTGGCATTTCCACAGCACTGCTATGTTTGCACATAACTTACTGTTGAGCTGCTCTTTATTTTGAACACTGAGCTACTGGGAAGGTACCATGAACCCTCTGGAAGTCTTAGCTTGCTGTTTGATAAATACTGAAATTAGGCACTTCCGTGAGTGTTATGGTAAAGTCACATTTTGCAGAGCTTTTCCAATGAAAGATTATAAAGAGCTCAGTATGAATAGGCAACAATATTCCCTACCAAGTTTATTGACTTTGTTAGTTAAACACAGCTTGCATCCAGCCTGGATTTCTACTCATCAGCCATGCATGGCTTTGGCGCTTCTCTGACACTCACCCTTTCCAATTGCTGAGACTTTCTTGGAGACGAGGGCTAGGAGACACCATCCTGCTGGGCAAATGTGAGTTCCTGGGTGCCGTCTAGACAGCAGATGGGGTCTATGCAAATCACACAGAGACTCAAGCTAAGATGCGGCAGCTAACAGCTAAGAGGCAGAGAGCAGAAGGGGAGAGAGCATCTTCATGCACTGCCTAGTCTCTACAGCTGATCTTGTGAGCGAGCCTAATCCATATTGGGGCAAGGCAGTCAGGTTAATTCACATCGCCTCCCTGTTGTGGGTAAGCTAATCTCTTTGACTTTGGACTGAAGTGGGAAAGAAGTGTTTATGCTAACTGCTTCAGCTGAACAGTGATAACTACCAGCTGGGAGTTCAAGCAATAACCCACAGCCAGCCAGTTTTGGTAGAGGTGCTAGGGCAGTGTCTGCCCTAGAGGAGAAATAACCTCTGCGAGGTCAATCTCAGTAATTACAGCTGCACAAGAATGGCTGATCTGGGATGTACCCCAGAGTTATGCTGTTGCCATAAGAATTATTTAGCGTAGTTTTTTAGAGATCTAGAAATAATGGTGTGAATAAGATAGTAAAATGCAGGGTTAAATTATAGTAAAATACTGACAGCAAGTTTTACTGCATCAACAGGTAGCTTCCCTGAACTTGATGTAAAAGCCTTTATTCTGGTGACATTTGTTTCCGGTTATTTTTAGGATTCGCAATGTGTTCTGAAATGTACAAGACAACAATAGGTGCGAAAGAGATTCATTTGCAGGAAGATGGGCTGTATGACCTTTAGTTATTAGTGATCATGGAGACATAAGAGCTTTCTGAATGTCTCTCAAGAGGTAAAAATACATGATGCATATCCTGTAAGTATGCATGCTCTGAATGGCCATTGAAAGGAATAACAGGATATCTGTGAACAGCAGAAAATTTAAAAAAATGAAAAAAGACAAAGTGGTGCTTGTAAAATAATAATTTTGCACTTTATGGTAAAACTATGGCAATTCTCCCTTTGTGTTATGATAAAACACACACTTTAAGATACAGTGGGCTGATTTTATTGTGGAACCAAGAAAATGAGCCTCAGAGTCAAGTAAAGTGGCTGCATAGAAAGAAAACAGGTCTGGAAAAGGAGCTTGAATTAGGATATGATGCCAAATCAGGAGGGGCACACCAAACACAAGGCTCAGAGAAAGCTTTCATTCCTGGACTCTCTGGGACTGTTAGATCTAGGGCATTAGATATCTCAGCTGTGGCGACCCTTATATTCCCATTCAAATCTCTAATCCTTTTCTGAAGCTTACAAAGGTGGCCTCAGAAGCAATCCCATGGCAAAGATTTCTTCCCAATTAAGCTGGGATGATTTTCAATAGTATTTAAACAGGAAATAGAGTGTACCATTTTTGCATAGCAAAAATATATACTATTTTTATATGGCGTGTTTGCTTTTCAGCGTATTTTGTATACATTTCAAAGAGAATATAAACTGCAAGCATGTTTTTTATTGGTCAGAGCCATGTGCTGGTTGGCTGGGGTTCTGTTGGCCATGTTTTGAGGTGTTACTAGCTCTATCTGCTGAAGTGTTGTATCCTACACAAGTGCATTGTGTTGCTACAGTGCGGGAAGGTGCTGGTGCTGGGCACTGGGAGGATGGAGGCATGAATGCTTTTGTCTGAGGAAATGTAAGAGTTGAGATGGGGAGACAGGGACAGATTATCTATGGTAGTGAGCAGGAAGTTATAGAGCAAAAAGATCCATGTGTCTGATGAGCTGCTGTTTGTTACCACCATATGCTGCTGTACAGTGGCTGAAATACAATTTTGCCATCACTGAGAGGAGGAGGAGAGCTTATGAGAGCGTGCAGGGAAACAGCTCCTGGCCCAGAGCAGACACAGCCATCCTGTCTGTGCAACTGCAGCTGCGACACTGAGGGTCTGGCGTGGCACTGCTGTTTCTGTGGATAACGCTTTTGTCCATCCCAAATGCCCCAACTCCATTGAACAGGACTCTGTTCAGAGAGAGCGTTGCACTGCAGAATTACAGCCTGACTCAGATTTATGTCTAAACCACATTACATCGTTTTGGCAGTGCCAGCAGGTCAATCAAGCGGGTATAAATGAGAGTCAGCATCTGAGGCATCTCTAAAAAAACAAGGAAAACTCTGGCAGCTGAGCAGTGACTATTTGAGTTGCAGTATTTTCTTTTCTTTATTTTCATTGGCACGTGGTGTAATCTATATGGCAGCTTGAGTATTTGTGGTCCTTTGTAACAGATAAAACATTCTACTAACCACGAAGGGAAATAGGACATGAAGAGACAGAGAACTGTGCAGGTGGAGAGGATCATTAAAACATAGAAAAGAGAAGAAAAAAGCCACTGAAGAAATTAAAGAAGGTATTCTGTGGCATGGGAAATAGAAAGGTGGCAACACTGGGACAGTCTTAAGGAAAGAAGTGCAAGAGAGGGAAGACTGGAAACAAAGGAGCATTATCTTGGCGACAGACAAAGAGAAGGAGAGAGAAATGCAGGGTAGAAAATAATTTGGGAGGGAATTGGCAGCAGAGGTTGCCAAAACTAAGGAGAGGCTGTCAGTGATGGGCAAGTATGTACTGCCTAAGTCTATTTCAAATCCATTGCCACAGGAAATACTTACCTGGACTTAAATATGGTCCAAACTGCAGAGCTGGTGGAGCCTGGACATCCTTGAAGAAGCAGGTTGGTCAGAGGACCGTAGGACACAGAGGTTTGTGTCTGCTTAGGCAAAATGAACAAAAGCAAAGAGTGTAAAATGCCTTTCTACAATGTGACAAAACAGAGAAGGGATGGAGGATATGTGAAGAAAAATCGTTCAGAAAGAACAGGTTCTTTTTTTTTCTTAATCAATATCTAGTCTTTTCTCATGTGCCTGTAAACAAAAATTCAGATTATAGAAAGTTTGCAAAGTCCAAACTTCTCTGATGTGCTAACCCTGTGATATTGCTAGGAAAGATGCAGGAAGCAGGCTTTTCTAAAGAAAATGAAAGCTGCTAGTGAATGTGTATGGCTACACTTCTATGGTGCCAAAGTCCTGGTGCCTTCAAGTTTGGTGGGAACGGGCACTACTGAGAAGGATTTCCTTGTCTTGAGTGCGTTTGTGTAAATTTTGGTAGCTAGCCTCCAGCCAGTGTGGTAAGAATGGATATTCCTATGAACATTTACAGTGGAAAATGATGATGGCTAATTGTAGTAGGATGTTTATATAACTCTCCACAGAGCAGTTTTATTTGTATTAAGTCACTGCTTAATATAATTTAGAGTTCACATGGCATAAAGTGCTGTTTATTTGGAACAAAATTTGGATTTTTCTTGTATGCCTCATCCTTTCAGAGCCATTCTGAGTGGGTTGCCATTGTTTCTTGTTTAGTTTTAAGTGAAATAAGTCTGGTTTTGATCAGCTTTCTCCCTGTTCTGCTGGGGATTTCTGATTGAAAGCTACATTCTTTTTTGATAATTATGAATGAAAGATCATCCCAATACATTAAAGTTAGATACAGATTGAGGATAGCGCCACCCATGTTCAAAACCCTGAGATGTTCAATCAACTCTGTTTCAACATTATTGAAAACACTCTGCTTCTATCAGGGTGACTCAGTTGACTTTTTCAAAATAGACTGAAGAGGCTCAAAATATTTCATTTAACATCTCTTACTTTGCTGACCAAAATTAATTACTTCTGGCTTGTACAACTAGGTCACCTTAACATTTTCTCAGCTTTAAATCTGCTTTAAAGAAACCACACTGAATCAATTCCAAGTAGATAAGATATGCACATGAGCTATTCATCTCTCAAAATATGTTCTTTCCAAGGGATGGCCATTTGCTTATCAGAGGAAAATCAAAGCCGCTTGTCATCTGACTGTAGCAATGAAAACGTATTCAGCTTAACAAGGAACAGAAATTGCATATTTGTGATCTGTTTCACCCGTTTAAAAACTGTTTGATTAGATCTTCTGTTACTTCTAATAAAGCAAATAAAATGAGACTGAAACTTTCCTGATGAAAGCCATACTCGTATTTGCTCTCAGCTTTGCTTTCCTATGGCATGTTGACGTTGGAGGCTTGGGAATTGTTCATACATTTTGGTAATGGTTATTTCTATACTAGAAGCAGTATTCCACTACATGTATTTTTTTAAGTTGTAAAATATGGCATATTCATAAACCACTTCCCTGCATTCATCATCATGTTAGTTGAAAGTTTAGAGACGAAAAATTGTAACTATTGCCAAATGACCACCAGTTAACTTCATTCCACTCTGCATCCCTTTGCTCTTCCTATGGGTGAGGTAATTAATTAATTAACTAATTAAGGGTGATGTGTTTACTATACTTGGACTCATGGCCTGGGTCATGGAATATGCAACTTAATCTCTGTTGTCAAGTTCACAAGGCAAGTCAAACTTACATTGTCTGAGAGATGAAAGGTTGAAGTACATGTCTAAAAGAAAATGGTGGAGGGCAACCTTGATCACTGCTTCTTGAATGTCTCCAAAAGTGTTGAATTATAGCATGTCTTGTGGGTCCTCCCTGCCCCCCTTACGTTTATGTGGCAGACTGTACCGCATCAAAAATACACCACGCTGTCACACAGTTTTTTACTACAGTCGAAGATGGGACAAGGTTTAGGGAGAAGGCAAAGAGAAACTCATTCTCTCTCAGCTGTATTACTAAGAATTAATTGGTTGTCTCTTTAATGTTAACCAAGTGTTTAGGCAGGTCTCTGCCTAGCCATGCAGCCTTGCCATGGGACTTATCTTCCTGTATCATCTCAAATGGTTATACCTGAGGGGTAGGGGCACTGGCCCTTCAGCTCCTCTCTGCTTTTCCTCTAGTATGCCTGCCCTTCTACATGCTACCTTAATATGTTTAACCCAGTTCCTTTTAGAAACAGTCCTTCATTAAGAGGGAACATGTTAATGTCCCATCCAGGATTTCAGAACTGTGGCCCTTCCGTTTTCCCAGGATGGCTCTGAAGACTCTCTGGATGGGCTTTGTCCTGCACTGTCATCTGAGCCATTCAACATTTCTTTGCACATTGAAGTTTCATTTTGAATGTTATTTTCTTTCTGCATTTAAAGCAGAACAATTTTGTAAATACAGGAAACATTCTAGAACTGAATTAATTAAATAGTTGAGTTTCTAACTCCTCTTCAGGTTTCTAACTTCTTTCTACAAGCCATAAATACTTTGTAGATATGGACATTTGCTGGCATAGGGCCTATGTTCTTTCAGATGATAGAATTAATAGATTCCTGACTCCCACATCTTGCTTTGGGGAAAGCATAGTTTCCTTTTAACTTGCAGTTTCTCAGCTTTGAGAGAATACCTCATTAACATGACCCATGCTGAATAAATAAAATGAAGAAAATGTTCTTTCTGCACTTTCTGAGGAGGTTGAATCTGCCCAAAATCAGATTATCATTTCAGCAAACTCATTCTCACTCCAGTGGCTTTTTCTTAGTTTGCTTTGTTGTTTGGGTTTTTTCGCTTTCTTTAAAATATTGGTAGTAATTACGCACTGCCTGAATCTTAATGTTAAGTGTCTTCTTAAGTCACAATATATTTAAGCCTTAATGTACGTTACCATAATTCCATTCTTAATTTTAGTTACACTTATTTTTAAGAGGAGAAAGCAAGATAATTCAATTACACATCAAGTTTAATGACAAAATAGTTTTCCCTTAAAAAGAAATCATCCACTTTTCTCTGCCTTAACATTCATTCAAAAGACATGGTTCTCATGCTACTTTAAGTTACAGGAGAAAAAATACAAAAAAGGCGCATTACTGACTGTACTAGTGCTTTTAGAAATAGGAATCTTGTTGATGGTTAACGTTGTTAAAGTGAACTGTCCCAGTTATAGTCAATTTTAGTGTGCAGCTGGTAAATGTCCGTCGATTTTGTTTCATTCCAGTGGATGATCACTTTTAAATTACATCTGTGTCTGTTGTGAAATTTCACCTCATTAAATTATGCTCCTCAAACGCTGTACTTTCCAGCCCTCACTGCTAAATACAGGAGGACAGCACCTTCTTTCTTTCTACATTCTTAGTGAACTGAAAACCAGGTACTGTGGAGAATCTCTTTAATCACACTGAAAGCACCTCTCACACTAGGGAAAATGTTACAGCCTTTGCTCTTGCTGAAAACCAAAGTCCTTCAGAAGTTCTTCCCAAAGCACTACCACAGATTTCTCAAACCCCCTGAAATAAAAGGCAGCTGTGACCATTCACAGGACTCGCTGGCCAGGTATGGCCACCATTTCAAGGAGATTTACACTGACATGTGTTCAAAGGTTTTTGCTGTGATCTTACAGTGCACGTATTATATCTACAGGCTGGAGACAGGCTTGAGCATCATTTATAAAATATCATATTTTTCTTTCTTTTAAAAACTAAACTGTCATCAGTCTTGTAACATTCTCATCTTTAATCCAAAAGTTTCACTTTAGAGCTAGATATTTCATAGGATCCTTTGCACATTATCTGAAATTTATGCATCTTTTTCTCTTACCTACAGCAACAGCATCTTCCAGTTTCATCTTACAATCCAGGAAGAATTTTATGTCGCCACAACATGAGAATTTGAAAAGGCAGTTGTGCTTGTTTTTTATGTGCTTTCCATCATCACATCATCAGCAGAAATAGAAACTAAGGAGCTGGTGAATGTGTGGTGGGGATAAAGATATCCCTTCACTGGGATTTTACTTTGCTGAAGCATGATCCAGCACTGGCCACTTTCGTTTCCATAGGGTGGCGGATCTGACGTGCTTGAGCAAACACCCTTGTCCTTGTGCCAGGAAGATCTTGTCATTCAGTAAAATGGCTCTGAAGGCTTGGGCAAGTTTTGAGGGTTTTCTGCACTGTTTTTGTGCATTTCTGAAAAAACAAACAAACAAAAACAACCCCAAAACAAAAACAAGAGCCAGTGGATCCAATAGAAATGAATGACTGTGAAAATGAAATGAAACCTCCCCACTGTGGAGGCCCCAGATAGCATGCCAACTGGCATAGAAAACTGAGGGGATGGAGTATGTCAAGACCACCCAAAAAGTGCCTGAACTTAACTTGTTGTCATGAAGCACGGAGATTTGTGCCCTTGGTAGTCTCTTATGCAGTGTGCACATGTGATTTCTTCATGAGCTTGTCTTGCATCTACTTTGTTTGTCGTGTGTCCATCAAGGGCTGCATCTCACCCCATCACCCTGATGTGCCTCTCTCTTGGTCACCTTCCCAACTTTTTGAAGAATAGTTTGGTTAGGTGGCAGAGGGGCTCTGAGTGCATTTCTAGTTATGAGCTTTGTGGTCTCTCTTTGCATGAGGGAGTAGTTGTGTTGTTTAGCTTTGAGTGTGTGAAAAGCCAAGCTGAACACAAGTTTTGTGTTTTGTTGTGAAAATAGTTCCACATTCATTATCTTTCTTGCAAAAGCCAGTTCTGTAAGGTGCAATGACTGCCACAGCTCTGCCCTGGGAGGTCCCCCACGCTGGCACATGGGTCAGCTCCTGTCCTTTCCTAGATCACAGTTCTTTAGCAAGGTCTGAAGATCCTTCAGTATTGTGTGGGTCTATGGATCATAAAAATAAACAGACTATTGAAACAAGAAGCAGATTGTTAACATAAACATAAAAGACAAGGCAGCTAAGTCCATGAAGGGGCAGAATGAAAGGGAACTGCAGAGAAGTCTGTTTCTTCTTTCCTATTATCTAAAATTTGTACCATCAGCCTTCCTTCACACTGAGTGCTTTCTTTGCTGCTTCATACGTAATTCTACTTCTGTTCTCTTTTCAAATCAAGTGCCAAAACCTCCACGCATGCAGTAACCTCAAAATGCACATTTCCCATTTAAGCACCATTTGTGATTTTTGAGTAGTCCGTTGTGGTGCATGCTCACTGTTCTCTATGTAACACATGTTCCTTGCAAGTTAGCAACAAAGCTCAAGAAAAAGATGCATAAAACTAAGTGGAAATCCAATATCTACAAGAAGATGCTGTCCTGCTGGAAGGTGGGGAGCTGCAGCTAGTGTCATGCTCAGGTAAAAATTCAGCTTTAGACTAGACAGTGGGTGTCTGCTGAGTTCAAAGGACTAGTCCTAGGGAGGAGATGTGGATGAAAGATCTAGCAGGAACTGGAGTCAGGAAGATATTCCTATTGTTGGGGCTGCTCCTTTTTACCTCCATTGAGTGTGAGGGTAAGACCAGTGAGAATCTTAACCTTTGCTACTCCCTAGGTATCATCCCTTCCTTTCATTTGACCTGTATTTAGATTTTAATTTGCTCCTAATGTTTCTAACCTGAAAAAAGGGTGTGCAAGCTTGGTCTACTTTTTCCAGCTGTACTAGTTGGCCTGTTAAAAGAAATTCTCTCCCTTTCCACAGACCTCTCTTCATCTACATCCTCAGTCCATCACAGCTGCTGCAACACTGCAGTTACCACTGTGAAAGGGGTTGAAAGGGTTTTCAACCAGTAACAAACAAGGCAATTTTTTACAAGGTAGTCCTTGGTGACTGTCACCTTTTAATAACCTGGAAGACAACTCAGTAGATAAGAAGTGACAATTGTTGTAAGACGCCCAAAGCAAGCCTACCATTATGCTATTACATTGTTCAAATGGTATAGCAAAGTGATTTATGGTACATTTTCACAGTAAATGAACAGGAGAATACGCATGAAAACTCTGGCACAATAATGACCAAAAAAAATTTTTAAGCCTGTTTTGCCAGACTTAGTATAAAAAGTGGCTCACAAATTACATACAGAACTTATTCAGTGAATTGTAAATTATACTCTGAATTCTTTATTTTTTTGTTTGCTTGTGAAAAATTTGTTTAACTTTTTCCTTGTTGCAGATTCATCTCAGGCAGGCTTTTGTTCTGATATTACAGTTCATGTATGATGTATTTGATATATCTGTGTTTCTATAAAGATGAAGAAAAAGTTTGGGACTTTTTTCAAGAACTAATATAAACAGCCTCTTTAGTACTGTACGTTTTTTGTTCCCATCAAAGCTTGTCCTTTAAATGACCTTTGAGAATTCTCCCGCAGATCAGTTATGCACCTAATTAACTTTTCTAAAAATCTGGGCAAAAGGTATAAAGAGTATCAAGTGTTTCTGAGGGTGGATTAGGAAATGCCACATTCAAGAAATCTGAAAAGGTGTTAGCTGTCTTTCTGTTACAGTTGTACTCCTACTAACATCATTCACAAACCCAACACTTTCTATATGTGTACGGGAATAGTACAAACCCCCAGAATATGAGGGGGAATTGCCTAGTTACTTGTGATTTTAGCCCTATTTCAGCTGAAATATATCCAGATGCAAATTACAGCATGTGGTGACATTGATGAAACTCTTGAACATGGAGCCCATAAAAATGAATGGTTTGCATTCATCTGTGGTCATTTTTATCTTATGTCAGAAGAGACACAAGTGATATTCTTAATTTATGTAACTCAAGACAAATGATGGACACAAGATACTGCAGATATTCTTCGTTTTATCTTATTGTTCAGATAGTTTCCTAGGAAAAATGTATAATGGAAGTTGTTTCTGTAAGAGTGGCGAGGAGTCTGTCTTTTATTACGACGTGCTGTATTTCTCAGTAAAGGGAAAAGTATTTCACGCTTCGTTGTTTTGACCGAGGCATGACAACTAATCTGTGGTATGTAGCAGCCAGACAGCCAGCTTGTTATATGCCTATCACTTCACTATGGAGCATGCCTGGCAACACAGATACCCTGACTGCAAAATATCACGGGGGCTATTTCTCAGGAATGCAATACTTCTGGCCCATCTTTAACTTAAGACTGCAACAGCTGCAAGTAGTGCATAAGACGTGCAAATACACATCAGAAATACTCTGGTAAGGTACCTAAGCCTATAAATGAAGGTCTATTATTAACAGCAAATTATTAGACTATTGTAACTCTTAAAGATACAGAAATAGCCCTGCTTCCTTTCTCGTTAACTTCAAAAGCTACATTACAATCAAAGTTCTTGAATGATCCTATAATCAACATCCCAGTTTTCCAGGCAACAACAGGTCAGGGAAAGGAAAGCACGAGGGGTCAGCATGGAGTGAGGGATACAATAATGGGCTAAGCAGCAATACTGATCTTGTTCTCCATGTGGTTCGAGAACATCTCTCTTACCTCAGGGAGTGCCTCTGCTGTGCTGGCTCATAAATAACTTAACTTTTGCTCAGTTTTAGCTAGACTCTCTAATGGAAGAAGACATTTCCAGTCTTATTGACCCTATGCTGGCCTATTTTTGCTGGCATTTTGCCCTCTCTCCATCCCAATAACTGTTCGCAGATTTCAAGCAAGTGCAGTACAGGAGACGTCTGAAAACTAAGCAAGGGCAGTCCTACAAGTTTTTTGAAACTCAGGTCCTGAGTGGAAGAGAAAGAACCAAATAAGTACCCCATGGAGGAAACAGTGGGCAGAGCTTCACTGTTATATATTGCTTTTGGCGGTGGCTGGCTGGGTTACAACACCTGCTGCCCTTTATGGTGTGGAGGACAAGGCGGAGGAAGAGTGGGTTGTAGGGAGCTGGCTTTATTTCAAGCAAACTGCTTGAGGGGAAGGTTATGGGGCAATGCATACAAATCCTTAGCTGAAGAAACTTGCTTAGTTCTAGTTTTCATAGCACAGCTCATTTCATTTCTTCAAATCATTTTAGATGATGTATATACTTTCTGCTTTAATCTTGCTCATATTTTCTCAGCTTGTATACTGGGAGCCTTTTGAATCTGCTTAGAATGTAAGTTTGATTACATCAAAAGTGAGTTCTTACAAGTAAAACTTGCATTATACAGGAACATATTTGTAAAAAATGCATTTACATTGCCGGAAAGCAAAATGCAGCTGCACTCAGATAGGGTCACTCCTTATTTCAGCTGTGATTTCCAGGGTTTCACTGGCATTTATATACGTAGCTAATTAATGGCAGTGTTTTTTCATCATAGCTAAAGGGAAGTTTGCCTCAAAGCTAATTAACAAGAATGACTCTTTATTTTAATTACAGGGAAAATAACGTAAGGAGCTGTGAGAGATCTCTCTGTCTCTACCAGGATGCTAGCTCTCACTCACACTTGCAGCCATGTCTTCAAATGAAAGCTCCAATATCTTAAAGGGCTTGTTACTCACACACTAATCAACAGCATAACAGAGAGTCTAAGACAGTCATTGAAAATCACCCGTAAAAGGCAATACTTATAGGAAATTAAACATTTCATGAGATTTCCCTCCGTATAAATGCGGAACCCATTCTTGGCTTTGTGCAGATCTCATGTAAATTGTTTAATTTACATGACATGCTAACCTTCTGTCCAGGTTACTGGCAGGATTTGGTTTGGATATAAACTGCAACAGGCCAACAATCTCACAAAATATTGGCTGAAGTTGGTGTTTTTAGCTCACTGGAGATCTAATTCTGTTACTCTCTAGAGGGTCCTGGAAGAAGACCAAGTACACACCTGCTATGATTACTATATGTACTCAAGCTGCAAATAAGCAGCAACCAGGCTGGACACATGTTGTATTGACTCCCATGTGGCAGAATAATATCACTGTCTGCTTCCTGGTGCTTTGTCACATGTATGAACTGGTTTTTGGGAAAGAACAAATGTCCTTGTCACTAGTGATTTACCTTGCTCAGCAAATTTTCCTAGACTGTAACTGAAAGAGACCAGCAGGGAATCTGCCTGGCCTTTGGGCAAGGTTTATTCCACTTTGCCATCTGACCTTGGCAAGCATCCTCCTCTCTTTCTTACCAATGTCAGAAAAGTGCTGTTGCTTGGAAATTTATAGACAGCCCCTGCTGTTTTCCAAGAGAGAAAGAAATGGCAAGTCAGAAGCATTATTACTATCTATATTTTGTAAAGGGTGATATGAGGAACAGAGGGGTCAAACTGCTGATCCAAGGAAGCACGTAGTGTCTCCAGCTTTTTTACCTCACTGTATTCGTGGAAAGGGACTCAAAGCCAGCTGAGCGTGAGCCGGCAGTGTGCCCAGGTGGCCAGGAGGGCCAACAGCGTCCTGGCCTGTATCAGAACTAGTGTGGCCAGCAGGAGCAGGGAAGTGATTGTGCCCCTGTACTTGGCACTGGTGAGGCTGCATCTCAAATACTGTGCTCAGTTTTAGGCCCTTCACTACAAGAAGGATGTTGAGGTGCTCGAGTGTGCCCAAAGAAGGGAAACAAAGCTGGTGAGAGATGTGGAGAACAAGTCTTACAGGGAGCACCTGAGGGAACTGGGATTGTTCAGTCTGGAGAAGAGGAGGCTGAGGGGAGACCTTACCGCTCTCTGCAACTACCTGAAAGGGGTTGTGGTGAGGTGGGTGTTGGCCTCTTCTCCCAAGTAACTAGTGATAGGATGAGAAGAAATGGCCTCAAGTTGTGTCAGGGGAATTTTAAAGTAGATATTAGGAAAAATTTCTTTATGGAGAGAGTGGTTAAACATTGGAACAGGCTGGCCCCGAAGGGGGCGCTTCTAAAGTGACTTAATCATGCCAAGGGAGGTGGTGGAGTCACCATCACTGGAAGTATTCAAAAAATGTGTAGATGTGGCAGTTCAGGATATGGTTTAGTGGGCGTGGTGGGGTTGGGTTGATGGTTGGACTTGATGATCTTAAAGGTTTTTTCCAACCTAAATGATTCTGTGATTCTGTGAAACCCCAGTTCTGGGCACCTAGCTGAGGAGTACTGTATCTCCCAGCCATTGCACACATGTTGGTTCTCTTTGCAGGGCTCAGGGGTGGCCAGGTCTCACACCAATACCACACGGGACATGGCTAGGTCCATCCACTTGTGTCCCAGAACTGGGGAATTTTCCTAGAACAGATGTAGTTGTTCATATTCAGGTCAGTTGGACTGAGAAATGCCCTGCAGGTAGACCTACAAACTACCTACAGTCCTGCAAATGGCAGCTCAGTTGAGGGAATCCTGTCAGGTTTAAACTGACCAGACAGGCTTTGGACAGCAGTGTAGGAGAAAAGTCCTCCTACATCTTTCTAAATATGCAAGTCATTTTTCGGATCCAGCCCTACGGCCAAGACCTAGATATGGTTTCAAGTATCTCGCTTCGCTGCACGAGTCGAAGATTATCTGCCTTCCTTTCCTCACACATACTCTGGCTGTACCTGGAGGGTGCAACTGCTGGGGTGCCAGACCTGCTCAGTGAGAAGCGCTAAAATTAACGTGAAGTGGTGGTGCCACCAGAGCAGCAGCACGGCCTCCTGCGAGAGCAAGGCCTCAGGGATCTTGTTAACTCCCTTTCTGCCCATTTTCCTGCCAGTTTCCCGCTAGTATGTCTTAAGCCCGTTGGTCAATACTTGGAAGAGAAGCAGAAATCTTAAAGATAGATAAATAAATTCTTTTAAGTTTTATGAAACTGTGTAGCCAGATAGAGGAGGGAACAAAATTAGTGATTCACCTGGGAGTTAAAACATAAGAAGTCCCCTTAAGCATTTGGCAGTAGCCTTTTAGTGGAGCAGCGAGCCTCCAGCACTGCTCCGAGTGGTGTGCATCGATGTGTGGACCAAGCGCTGAGCGTGCTCTTACCTGGTGGGAATGCACGCAAGCCTGGGGGAAGCTGCTTTGCTTTGGTAGTAGATGAAGATTTAGGAGACAAAAACCACAGACCTGTAGGAAAACAGACTAAAGTAGCTCCTGGAGCAACGCACCTTAAGAAAAAGAACTAAGGACAAAATGAAAAGCTGAGCTCTTATTTTATTGCTGGCACCTCCCACGGCCACTAAAAGGATTTCAGCACTTTTTTTGTGATGGTAAATCTGTTTCTCTAAGCCTGTGTGCCACTTGTTTTTCTCTTCTTCTTTCATCTTTATTTCCTTTTGCTGTATTCTTATGGATTTACTTCACACTGTCCACTGAAAAACACTCTGAACCCTTATTGCATACAGTCATCACCATTATAAATCTGATTTTTGCTAAAATTTACCCAAATTTGACAAGCTGCCATTTTTTATTTCCTCTTTGCAAAAGTGGAGTGTATAAAAGAAGGAAATAATAAAAGTAAATAAATAGTAATGTCTTATATATGAAGCAACCTTTGCAAATACCAACTTTTCAAGCAACTTCTGTGGGGTGCGTGTATTTATAACATCTTCCCTTCCATCAGCTGTTACCATGGTACACAATGTAGTACCTGACTGCCAGACACTTCTTAAGACAACAACATAAAACATGATCTCATCTCAATCTGATTCAGCTTGCCTTCTAAGACGCTTCGCAGAGCGCAATACTAATCTGTGATTTACAACCTGAAAAACAGTGGAGGGAGGAAAGAAATTAATTGTCAAGGGAAGGGCATGCAGATAAGCTCCTAGAGCAGAGCGAAAACAGAGCGGAGGCCTGCGGGTGGAGAGGTCTGGGGCGGGCGAGCCGGCGGCGGATGCTTCAACAAGGGGAGATTGTGCTGTGGCACAGAGAGGAGGCTGGTACCACACGAGCAGGAGGAGTGGGGTGCAGGGGAGCATAACAGAGCCCAGTATGAAAGGAAAGGAAGTCCTTGGAGGCTTTCAATGCATGGATGGTTGGGGATTTTGATATTGATCTGGATATGAAAGGAGGAGACTAGTGGACTAGTTGGAGAGGTAGATGTAAATGCTGCAGGGGAGAAAGGAGAGGAGGAAGGCTGGAAAGGAGATTTACAGAATTAGAAAATATAGCCAAGCCTGCCAAGTATCCAAACCAAGCAGCCAAACAACTTGCAGAGAGACATCAGCTTCCACAAATGACAGATAGCTGTGGCAAGATATAAAGGCAACATGAACTGGAAGTTGTTTTTATAACTTGCAGCAGAAATGACTGTCAAATTATATATAGCATAGGCTAAATGTGCCGTAGGGCAACAAGGAAGTATTTTCTTACTCACACAAGGAATGGTCTCAGTATGAGTAGGGTGTTGCCGTGAGCTGAGCAGGGGAAGAAGGGAGCTGTGATGCAGAACTTGTAGACTTTCTTATGAGCCTGACACCTGCTTCCTTGACCAGCTGCCTGGAAAAACACATTTGAGTGAGTTTTTTTTTCTCAGTTGAGGAAGGAAGTCTATAGTACTTCACTTTCCCAGGGGAAATCACTACTGGCAGAGTATCTGTCAACAGCATACTTTAGCAACGTACTAAGCAAGAAAATGTCCTTATGTCAGAAATTTTCTGGATTAAAAGGGAAGGTCTAACCATAGGTCTGTCTTTATTAAGAGTAACAAATTTTTTCTCTCATGAAATGCACTAGCAGCAGAGGTTTTGGAAAAGAAAAAATATTTTTAAAGAACCTCCTTAGGCACTTATGTACATCGGATCATATTTGTTCTTGAACAAATGCCAGCAGATTATTCAGAAATATACTTTATCTGCTACAAACTTCTGTCAATTTGTTACCATCTCTTCAAAATGGAAATCTTTTGAGAAGCATTTGGAACTTTGGACAAAAACGAAGAATTAAGTTGGGACAAACCTGGCGGTCCGCAGCGATGGAGCCGTGGCTGCACAGAGGATGCAGGATTTGCTCCCCAGTTTGGGGAGTCCGCAGCAGCAGCAGCTGCCAGTGCCGCTCACTTGAGAGAGGCACTCCGTGCCAGGGCTCCCACTATCAATGCCTGGCTTCAGATATGCAGAAACAGACTGTGAAAAATTGGTCTGGTGTGAAGGCAAACAGCCTTTCTTTAAGCATTATTTTCTTCTTTAAAAGATGACTTCCTCTGCCTTCAGTAAAAAGCACTGCTGTATTCCAGCGCACAGAAGTTAGCAAACAGCCATGATAGGCATAGGAGAGCTGTGCTTCCCTCCTCTCACTGGGCTTCTTTTTCTGCTGCTTCAAAACACTTTCCACAGATCAGCTCTTGTTGCATTGGAGTAGAAGAGAATGCAGGGGCTTTCTGCAGAAAGCTGTCGTACCGTGGGTATGAGGGCCAGGAGAATGGTTCCGCCACTGGTTTGCGCAGGCAGACACTTTTTGCTCTTGGAGCTTACCTGTGGTGCTTACATCGTGTTATCCGCACTCATACAGCCTCGCTGTTCTTTTAACTTTGAGTAAGAGCAGACAGAGCTTGCATTTGCCTACGCTGTAGTGTATAAACATGCAGTCTCACAAAAAGGCTTATTTCCATGCAGTGTGGACTGAGCTTATGTGGGATACACTTACTTAGATCACAGCACTGGATGGCTAGCTTTGTGAAGAAACCAAGATATTTACAGTTTCTACTGACAACTATTGAATGATGTTTTCCTCTGCTTAAGCACAGCAAAATTTATCTGCTTGTATAGGCTCCATTACCATAATAAGTGTACATGCTATAGTAATTAACAGGCTTAGCTGAAGAGTACCCTTGAGACATAAGGCATATTTATTTTTCTTTTATAGCTGAGAACCTGAGGCAAAAGGAATGAAGTGGCTCAAGGTAACTAAAGAGGTGATGAGGCCCTGAATGCTTTACCACAGCTTCATGACTTCACCTGGCAGCTCTGTGAAGTCCTGTCTTGGATCACACCCAGAGCATCAGGGAAACACCCAAGTGGAGCTCCAGTCAGAAACCTCCAGGCTTACGGAGGCCCCCTGAGCACCACCCCTGGGAATGGCCATGTGAGAGCGGCTGTGATTTACCAATGCGTCCAACAAAACAGGTCAGCACAGCCTTTATCTCCGCACCAGGGCATATCTATGCCCTCCTTGAAGTCTCCATGGAACAGAGAAGTGGAGTTCATGTACGCTGTTGTGGTTGGGATACCTGGCTCTGCCCAGCCACCAGCCGGACAGCACAGGTCATTCGCAGCAGTCATACGCAGCCGCTTCTGGCTACGTGCATGTTCATGGCACCCCATTTTCTCCCTCCAGCTGCTGTCACCACCAGGGCTGCTGCTGCAAGGCCATCCAGCATCCTGCCCTTCTGCCCTTGCTCTGCTGAGCAGTGGTGTGGGACAGACCATGCCGCACCAGCTGGGAACAAGAAGCACAGCTGCCAGCAGCTGCTGCACAAGGACAGACATGCCTGCATGTGGAGGAAAGCTAGGCACCAGCGGTTTTATCAAGGACATCAAACATCCTTCAGGACATACAGACCTTGTCATCCCCAAAAGGCCTTCCCTTGGACACCCTTTCACTCCTCTTTGCTTGGCAGAGCTGCTTTGCTGCAGGGGCGGGACATCTCAGGAGCGTGCAACCTAAGTCACTCCGGCTTGGCGCAGGGCTCAGCCTGCCAGGTCTCCAGTTACAGCAGAGAGGTGGTGGCATTGCACTGGTCTTCCCTGGAAAAAATACCTCTGCACTTCAAAATCAAAACCAGGTGTGTATCGTCTCAGACAGACACAAGCCCCCCTGCACCACTGCTTTTGTGCTCTGCACCGGTTCCTTTTCCCTTGTCCAGCACTCTCCAAGCTGATGTGCCGCAGCGTGTGATTGTGGTAAGAGCTGGGGGACATGACTGCATGGACGACCACCAGCTCCGTGAGCAGCACCTGTACGCCTGTCTGTACCCTCCCCATACTCGGGCAGCCATGCCAGGCCACGGGGCCACTTTCTCACAAGACGCTTGATGTTTACTTTCATTTGGTTCTTCACCCTTCTGGAGAAGGTGGGGGATGTGTCCCTTTTTCTCAGTCAGCTGGATTCAGAGGACAGTTGGGGTTCATCAGTGTTAGACCCAGAGCTGTGTTTGGAAAAAGTCCTTCCCAGCTTCCACTGAAGCACCTCTGGAGGCAGCTCTTCCATCAGCTTGGTTGTGTGGTGGTCCAGGAGGCCCAGGGATGGGAACACTAGGCAGGTGATGGCAGCAGCTACAGGGTGGCAGGACAGGCACAAGGAACTTATTTACCATGCTGTTCTTTTTTCCCCAGAATTTCCCTGTAGCAATTACATTGCCTTTTTCTTTCTAGGTCACATGCCTGAATCTCCCAGGCAGAGAGCTGTCGTTTTCATCTGGAGGCTGGTCTGAAGGGACCCGCTGACACGAGGCTTTCTGCAACCCCAGCGTGGACCTGGAGAGCAATCTCAAAAAGCAGCGAAGGGACCAGCAGGTCTACAGCAGTGTCTCTGCTTTAAGCCTTCTTTTGCTTTCTTATTTTGCCCAAAACTAGTATATTAGTGTGGTTTGCGTCTGCAGGTGACTGATGACTGATGTTTTATTAAAGGTGGGGTGAAAGACCTATATCGTTTGCCCCAACTTTAAAGGAATCTAAGCTTGAAGTGTGGCCTGGATGGCAGTCTGGTGAGCCTGTAAAGACCTTCCTCAGTCTACGCAGAAACATACTCTGGCACAGAAAATTTAGGCCAGCTGGAGAAGCATATTTCAGACAAAAAACCGTACTGGCCATGGAAGATGCAGCTTAGCCTAGAGGCTCAATTCACAGAAGGCTTCGTTTAACTCTGGGGGTTTTATGTTAGTTGTGTGCTGGTTTATTAAGAAGTGGCTGTAGGAATCTTCATGAATTGTTTCAGTTTATGTTGAGTGTTACTACCATAAAAATATTTGCAATCCTCCTCTTCCTTGCTCCTCCTCCTTGCACACTGGAACCAGCACGCCAGCTTCAATATGCAAAACTGGTGTATGAGGGTTTGCTTCACCATGATTGCTAAGGCCAAACAGGTGACAGCAGGTATCCAGATTCCCCTGCTTGGTGCTTTGCTGCTGCTTCTCCTTGGAAGCAGAGCCCTGTTTCCATACTTTCTAGAATAATCACATATTAGGAAAACTAGAAAAAAAATAGAAAATTGAATTTCTGGGAATCTAAAAATCTAGAATGGGATTCTGGGAATAGGGCTAAGTCTAGTCGTATTTAATAGATATGCAGAGGTTGAGGACATCTTATACAGAATTTCCAGAGAGACAAATGAAGAGAACTGTGAACAGAATTGCACTGAGAAATCAGACGTGCATACACAGACATAGAAACACTGTTTGCAATTTTAGTTATAAAATAACATAAGGAGATAATTTTTTAAAAAGTTAACTAAAACATGTGAGAAAAAATAATCCCAGATACAGGTATTAATTCTGCAGGTAGTATGGCAGATCTAGATGTAGACGTGAAATTAAGCAAGTGTAACCGACTAAAAATTAGCTGGTGTGGTAATAAGTACAGTGTTGTCTTGTAAATTGGGGGGGAAAAGATCATTTTATATAGCTCTGAGATATAGGATAAAATCTTATTTAACTAAAAACAATTTTTAAATGTCCCATTGAATGCAAAGGGGCCAAGATTTTAACCTTACCATCAACTCTTTGACAGCAGCAGAAATAATAGAAGAAAAAGTAAAATAATTTTGGGGTTTAGATGTGATTTAAGAGGGAAAATTAAGATTTAACTGTGAATGATTATTTTAGAGATCACAAAAGTGAACTTTTCGTATATTTAAAAGTTGTAAAGCTGAAGTTTGAATCAAATAACGACCATCGCATGAAAGCTTACCATGACATAAGAGGGTGAAATTAAGGTAGCAAGTGTTTTGCCCAAGTATTAGTAAAATCTTTGTAGTGTGAATTGAGCAGTGCCACGCTGTAAGCTCGTTATTAGGGTTTGCTCTGGGATGTAGCCTGGCATGCCAGCCGCGCTGGAGGGGTGATGCTGTGGGAAGGACATCGGGCCACTGCACTGCAGGGTAGCTGAGGGTGGAAGGGGCTGCACAGGTCATCTTGTTCAGCCTCTTGCTGCAAGGACTGCCTGACTTCAAAGCCACCTCACTTTGCTCAGGAATTTGTTCCATCACATCTTGGCAATCTGCAAGGATGGAGATTGCACAACATTTCTGGGCAACTCGTCCTGTCCTTAAACCACTTGCATGGCAAGATTTTTTTCCCTTATGTCCAACTGGAATTTTCCTTGCTGCAACTTGTGACTGTTACTTCTTGTCCCTCTGCTGTGTGTTTGATCTGATACATCTCTCTTGTCTCTAACTATCCACAAGATCCACTTTTTAAGACTGCTGTGCCCTCAGACAGAAAAGAAATTTTCTACATAGGATACTAGAAGTTTCACACAGAAACATTAGTGGCAAGTAATTTGCTAGAAAGCTGAATGCCAGGAGGGTGAGCAGCTGAAAGCAGTATAATCATGAGATGCTTCCTGCCAGTTCTCAAAATACACCCAGAGCATGTCCTCGTTTGGGACATAGGTTTGCAGGTCACAAGCAGCAACTCTTCAAAAAATCATGGCAAGAATACTTCACATCTCTGAAACAGGCATCAGGGGCTTGTGGGAATTACCACAACCATGCGAGTTCCTGTTCCTCGTGCTTGCACCAGTGAAACATGATAGTGCCACTGCAAATCAGGTAAGGAGCATCTGCAGTGTGGGCTTGCAGAGCCGTGCAAGCGGAGTGGTTAAACTGCCCGGACAGCTGGGGTTGTGAAAGGCTGGGGCTGTGAATATTTTCAGTATATAATGAAAATATGGCCATCAAATACCCAACATCTTCAGAAGTTTTGTTGAGACAACCTCAGGTTATGCATGCTGGTATGCTGTCTGTGGTATTTTTTCTCTGGCTGTTGTCTCTCCCAGGGATCCTTTTAGCCGGAATTATGCTTATTTATGCATAAGGGAGTTCTGTTTTTAGAATCCACAGCCATCTCTTTTTCTACCCACCAGCCCACAAGTGGTAGCTCTGTAGGAGGGGAGGTAGAAGCATCGCACGTAGGAGACAATTTCTATGTCCTAAGATCTTCACCTACTTCAATGTTGCTGCAGATTTAGGTACTTAATGAGGATACAACTTGGCTGAAACTCCCTTATTCTGATACCCTGCCCTGAATGAACAGATTTTTGTTATAATGCTTGTTAGATTTGTCATGGCATGTATTTATAGTTTTATAGACATTGTTACATAGGATCTGCCATGCATATTTTTTGAAGTACACAGATAATACTTTGCATATACAATCTGAACCTAAATCCTCCTGTCAGATACAAGTCCACAAGATTTCCACTCCTTTCCACTAAGAACAAAACCACGGAATTTGGTATCTTTATGACCTTCTTCCCCACTCTAGTCTGAAAGATGCAGGGAGATTTGCAAAAGGCATTACAAGACATGAAACTGGAAATTTTGAATGTTGCCTTCTGTAGTATATTCAAAATTGAAAACAGTTTGACAAATAGGCATGACTAATTTATTTGTTGCTTCAATTTCTCTTTTTCAGTATTCACATTAGGAATTTATCTAGACTTTGGATTTAAACGATATTGCTGGATGAGAAAAAAATTAAAAACTGAAACTGACTTTTAGAACTGCAAGATCTTCATCAGCTAGGTAGAAATTATTTTAAATTTTTTTAAATGTGGATTCATAAAACTAATGTTTGCTAGCAAAGGTAAAACTGCTATGTGATTGTGAAAAACAGTATTTTTGTAGGTGTAGTGAAAAGCACAAGGTCTCTGTAGCTTTCATAGTTTCATTTTAATTTTTAAAACAACTCCTTAAAGACAGGCAACTTAAAGCATGGTGAAGTTTCAGAACATGAAAGCTATTCATGACTTACAGCTAGGCATAACTTATTGCTGTTTAGACGTCAATGGAATGGAAATACTTTTCTTCTGTCTTAACTTGCTATTGTTTGCTTAGCAAAACATGTTGCTGCTAAAACTTTTCCATCACAAACACATGCATGGATGGAACGGGATTCTAGAGTCTTAAGGCAGAACTTTCAAATCAAATCCCATCATTGCTTTGCCCTGTTCTTTACATTGTAACTTCTGTGCAGCATTAAGTGATAATGGCTTTCCAAGTTTACAGAAGAGTGTTATCTTTTGATTTTCATTGAGGCATAGATTAGGTTTAGCTATCTCTTTTGATGTCAGAAGACTGACAAAACATTATGCCAGGCAGCAAAAAAAGTCACAGTTTTGGCAGATACTAGATAAACATCCATAAGCCATAGATAATACCACATTATTGGCATTGTGCGTGTTATACCGCCTACACCTCTCTAATTAGGAAATAAAGTCTGATAACTATTTTAGAACAGTCATTGCTATAAAGCGGAAAAAGAGTCTGACTGTGGAGCTAGAATAAAAGCCATAAGACTTTTATTGTCATTAAAAACTCCAAGAAACAGGGCAGTGCGGCAGCCTCTGGAGAAGGATACCGGGGGACAGGCTGGAGGAAGGAGTCGCAGTTACACAGTCACGGGGCAGCTGCTGTGAATGAGACTGATTGCAGCAATGCTGTGCTGTTTTGGGGGTAGTAGGGCTGATTTGTGCTATAACTCTGCAATTATATTTAACTCCGTGTTATCTCTCTTAAGAAGAAGAGAGATCTATTGCTTTGGGTGATCCTTCAGTGGTGTTTCCCCATCCCTTCCCATTCTGTTGTTCTGTTGATGCATAAACAAAGTACTCTATTTTCACTGCAGCCGTGTGAAAGAAGTGCAATCTCTATACCTTAGCAAGCTGTGGAAACCACTTAGCTGCCTGGCACTTGCTTTATGCACTATAATGCTCCAAGGAACTAGTGCTTTCATGCAATCCCACAGTGGAGAAGTGATATTAACATATCCTGTGTGACTATTTCTTGTTTTCTTTTAAACAAGATAATGTAACTGATAGAAAATGGGTCACAGTCTACAGTTTACTGTTACTTAATGTCTCTTGAGTTGAGCACAGTCTTCGTCAGTCTGAAAATTTCTAAATTATCTTCCAAGATAACACATGACCTAGGGCTTTGGAACAGACTGTTTCTCAGGTTGATCTAGGATAAAGTATTAGCCAAATGATTATTCAAGTTTTGCATGAAACAATTCTTAACACCTAATACAGTCTGCATTTTGAAGTAAAAATCAGATAGTGCAGGGATAAAGTCCATTCTGCCGTCCTGACCTGAGTAAGTCAGGGCATATCCAAAAGTATATCAGCAAAGCTGCAGCAATTTTGGTCTCAGCTTTTCCATACAGTCCCAGCATCAGCAGAGCGAGTCTTCTCATTCTCTCCAGGATGCAACCTCTTCTATTTACCCTCCTTGCCTCCCCCAGCCTCCTTGCATCCCCAGCTCCTCCTCATCAGCTCTGGGGACCAGAAAATAAAAAAGAAAGCCTAAACTTTCATCTT
Source organism: Phaethon lepturus (assembly GCF_000687285.1). Classification (NCBI taxonomy): domain Eukaryota; kingdom Metazoa; phylum Chordata; class Aves; order Phaethontiformes; family Phaethontidae; genus Phaethon; species Phaethon lepturus. The sequence goes on from NW_010563043.1 coordinate 25,414, forward strand.
AAAATCTAAAAAACAAACTGGACAACAGGGACACAGATGTTTCTTGTCCTTCTCCTTGGGAAGACAGCCTCGAGTTTGTGAGCCATGGCAAATCAATGTAAGCAGTTGCAGGATTCAAAAGCTCTTTGCTGATTGTTGCTAAAGATCAAAGGCTGTTTGTGTCCCCCCCAAAAATCTGGATTTCACAGCCTGGCTAAATAGATAAACAAACAAACAAAGTAACTAACTAACTAACTAATTATGCATCCTTGATCTTAGAGGAAAGCCCAGGTTAAGCGAATGGTGCAGTGACATCCAGTCTGCTCTATGCCATGACAGGAGCTCTTGGTGAGAAGGTTGCATGGAATGAAATTACATGAAAATGATGGAAGAGATGGAGGATAAAGGGGTAATCCCAGATTTGAATGTGAGTGCAAGTTGAATACATTCGAATCCAGCCAACTTGTAAAAGCGGCTGCCCAAGGTTAGCTCTCTGACACATAGCTTTTAATGTAATTAAAATGATCACTGTATTTGATGTCCCTCTAAAATGGATATAAGGATGATTCCCAGTTGCATTGCACTCTTCTGGCTTGCAGGCAAAATGACCAGAGTGCAGCCCCTGCTTACATGGGGTGCTTTGCCCTCCTTTGGGCTTCCTGCTCGCAGCACCCCCATCTCAGATCTCAGACCCTGGCCCTACTCATGGGAAAAGGCCGGTTTGAATACTCCATCCCTGGGAGGTGTCATGAGGCTGGCAAGGGCTTAGCTACCACCAACCCGCAAAGTGGAATCAGTGTACCACCAGCTCAGCTAGGTCTGTTGGGAGCCTGTCTCCAGGCTGCTCCAGGAGCAGTCAAATCGCTGTCATCTCTACATCTGACAAGGATGAGCCCAGAAGACGTCGGCAGTATTCAAGACATGTGACCCATTTAATCTGTTCTGCAGAGCAGCAGCCCTGCGCTCACACAGGGAGCTTCTCCTGGGCTGGGATCACACTGTGTAATGCAGGGGAAAGAAGCTGCGGGGGTCAGTCAGGGCTTATTTTGGGGCAGATTCATAAATAGCTCAGATGGCAAAAGAGAAGAAGAAGGAGCTTAAGGAAAATCTCTGAAGTGGCCATGAACATTAGTGTAAGCCAGTTCTTGCTGCCCTTCGAGAAATGTCCTCCTCCATTCCCTGCTTTACAGACCCAGCAGCGGAGCTGTGCATGGACCTCCCTAATGCCATGCCCTGAAAAGTACCATCTCAACAGCAGATGTGAAACACACTTAATGTATCGATGTTTTGACCACATACGAAAGTCTCCTTGCCCTGCAGTGTCAGTAGTGGGGCTGAGGTCCCCTGCTTTGACAGATTTCATACAGACTGGTGTGATTCAAAGGCATTTTGCCACCAGCAGTCTTCCTGGATCAACGGGGTGCTGGTGGAATTTTTTCTTCCTCAATGAACTCCCTTGTTCTCTTCTCTGGTGTCCTTGAAAACCCCTGAAAAGAAGGCAGAATGTACTGGCAATGTGTTTCTCTTTGTCTGTGCTTGCCATGGGTTCTTTGCTTGCTCTATTCATCTCTGCATGTTTTAACACCTTTTTTTACCCTTTCTTTTGGAAAGCTATCAGGACTTCCTTGTGCCATCTTGAGTTCTCTTTTTAGCCAGGCAGCATGTGTAGTCTTGACTTTGCATTCTTGCAAAGCTTTTCTGCTTTTTCTCTTTGGAGTTTTCTGTTTCTCTTTTTCTATCTCCCCCTTGCTTTTTTTTTTTTCCTTTTCTCCTGTAATTTTCGAATGTTGTACAGAGAGGAAGCTGCTAGCATTGGGAAAACACAAGCAAACCCTTCATGTCTAGCTGTGTTTTCTGGAACAGTGCTTAGGTGCTGCCTTTTTTGTTTTTTTGGTTTGGTTTTTTTTTTTGAAAGAGTGCCTTTGCTGGGCTGTGTTCATAATATCAGGTTGGTTTATAGACCATTTTGCTTCCAAGTCATGATCTCCACAGTTGTTCCAGAATGTGTGCTTTTTGCCTTGCCCACCCCACATGCGAATTCTCCTTTTATAAAAGCAAAGTTCTGTCACTCGCCAGCTGATTTTCAAGTATGGTCAGCTTATATGATGGGACACCGTCTGTGTGTTTGCTGTTTCTTTCTGTGCGTCCTCTGTACTTTGTGGTCCCTTTTGCAAGGAAAGTAGCTAGTCCGCAGGGAGGTGTTCTCCAGCACTTCTTGAATAAGCCTCATTTGGATTATTCATAAAGAACTGCAGGGTAACTAGTCAGTGTCTCCTCTAATGCTTACTGTACCTGCCCAAACTCAGATGCTCTACCTGTTGCCTTCTAGTTTTGGACAGATGTAATTCCCTCGGTGGTATCTTTATGTTAGTTTGGTTTTACTGTTAAGTGGATCATCTTCTGCCTGTCTTGTGTAGCATGACTGCTCCTTCTTCTTTCAACTGCCTATTTTAATGGAAAGACTTTTGTAAATAATCTCCTTGATTTCTCATGCGTTTCTTACCTCCATACCCAGCCTGTTTAATTTTTCACATGTGCTGAGAAGCCACATCTCCCAATCAAAATCATGTGACCTTGAAAATGCCCAACTTTAAAAAAAAAAAAAAAAGCAAAATTGTCTTTTACCAGGATTTTCAACTAGCACTCAAACATGTACTTTCACCAAAAGCTGAAGTCTAATTTTGGACAAATGTTGGCATCTTTGTAGATCCAACAGATTTCTGAGAGTGGTTATGTATATTTTTCATAGTGGATTGTCTGCTTAATCCTAAAGAATATAAAATGCTGGAGATGCAAGCTGTTACACTGTTTTTTACTGTTTCAGCAGCTCTACTACTATTCTCCCTTTCTATATAGTTTTTTTTTTTTAATTTTTGTCTTCTTACTCGTAACATAGTATATGCTTTTACTATAGATGAGATGAGATGAGATGATAGAATCATAGAGTCACAGAAACATAGAATATCTCAAGTTGGAAGGGACCCACAAGGATCACGGATTCCAACTCCTTGCTCCTCGCAGGACTACCCAAATCTAAACCATATGACTAAGAAAGAACATCATCCGGATGCTCCTTGAACTCTGACAGGTTTGGTGCTATGACCACTTCCCTGGGGAGTGTGTTCCAGTGATCGACCACCCTCTCCATGAAGAACCATGAGAGGAGATCAGCACCTCCCCCTCCAGTGCCTCCCTTGAGGAAGCTGTAAACCATGATAAGGTCACCCCTCAGCCTTCTCTTCTCCAAGCTGAACAAGCCAAGTGACCTCAGACACCCCTCCTAAGTCTTACCCTTGAGACTTTTCACCATCTTGGTCGCTCTCCTCTGGACAAACTCTAACAGTTTGCTGTCCTTCTTGCATTGAGGCACTCAAACCCGCACACAGTGCTTGAGATGAGGCTGCATCAGTGCAGCGTAGAGTGGGAAGGGCTCCCTAGAAGGGCTAGCTATGCTGTGCTCGATGCACCCCAGGACACGGTTCGCCCTTTTGGCTGCCAGGGCACACTTGCTTCATATTCAACTTGCCATCAACCCAAACCCCTGGATGTCTTTCTGTGCGGCTGCTCTCCAGCCTCTTGTCCCCCACTTTGTACATATAACCAGAATTACCTCATGCCAGGTGGAGAATCTGGCACTTGTCTGTGTTAAATTTCATATGGTTGATTGCCCAAGTCTCTAGTCCACCCAGATTTCTCTGGAAGGCCACTCAACCCTCGAGGGAGTCCGCAGCTCCTCTTAGTTTAGTATCATCGGCGAACTTACTTAATGCACATCCAATTCCTGCATCCAGATCATTTATAGAAACGTTAAAGAGCGCTGGCTCTAAAACTGAGCCCCGGGGAACCCCACTGGGGACTGGCCAGCAGCCTGATGTAACCCTGTTTGTCATACCTCTTTGAGCCCCACCTGGCAGCCAGTTGCTCACACAACGTATTACAGGCTGGTCTAGCTCTGTGCTGGACATGCTGTCCAGCAGGATGCTGTGGGAGACAGTACCAAAAGCTTTGCTAAAATCCAAA
>NW_010563044.1:0-1240 GCF_000687285.1 Phaethon lepturus
AAACCGATAATCGGGAAGCGGGGAAAGGTGTTCGCGGTCCTTCTTAGCACCAGGGAATGCCTGCGCAGCAGCGGGAAGGGCTGGTGTGACCACGTGTCGTGCACGCACCCGCGGGCCACGGCCTCTGCCACGGACAGCTGTCCGGGGGTGCGGGGCTCTTGCTTACGTGCGTTTGCACAGTTAACAGAAAAAGTCACCTATGCACCTTGTATGCATAGTCTGACACTATATTTACATTTATTAAATATTACAAACATTCACTTAAGTCCCGTTAAGATGTTGTAGACATCTATATCGCTACCAACACAAGGATGACAAGCTAAAGCTGTAATAAATAGTACTGACTCAACAACTGATTTGAGTTCTGTATTCATTCATTTTCTAGTTTACAAGTGAAACAGTACACAGTGCCTACCATAATACAGGGCTGACAGCACAATCATTTAGTGCTCACATTCAACTATTACTAAAACCATATCCCGCAGATGGCGAAAGGTCCCCCGCCCCGAGTGTTCCACCTCCCGCAGGCTGCACATTACCCACCAGCAGCCAGAGCCGCTATTGCTCTCACTCCATGTGCACTCCTGCCTGGGCTCAAGAACCCATTGCTACACACTTGCTTGGGATGTGCTACAGACCTGAGCTCATTTAAAAGGGTGCTGTAGGTTATTGTAAAAAAATTTAACAGTGAGTCTGAACTTTTACAATCCATTTATGCTAACGCATTCAAAAATCTCCAAAAAATTAGGGCTTATCTGAAGCCCTGGGCAGTAATCTCATTGACTTTTGTTTATGCAGATCAGCACATACTCTCCTCACATGTCAGAACTAAAGGCTTTTTTTCCCTTCACAGTTATGCAGCATTACTGCTCGCCTGCTTCTGTGTACTCTGGCTTCCCGTGCCTGTGCTCCAGCCCCAGAACAGCGCTGTCTTCCACCAATGTTAAGCATCTGGTTTAGAAGCAGCGGACAGGTGGATGCTGGGAGGTTTTGTTAGTACTTGGGTTGTTCTTGCATCTGACTGTCAGTGACACCATACGGGCCAGAACGAACCTTGGGGCCAGCCACAAGCAGCTGTTCTATGCTCATGTTCTGCACAAACATGAAGCCTCGTGGGTACATATTTTGCACTGAAGAATTACATACGCACGTTGAGGTCAGTAGTTTGGTTCAATACAAAGATCACCTTCATGCTCTTGCGATGCTGTCCTTTAGAATCACAGAATCACTAAGGTTGGAA
>NW_010563045.1:0-40815 GCF_000687285.1 Phaethon lepturus
AAAATAAAATAAAATAAAACAAAATAAAGTAAAATAAATTTTTTAAAAAGTGACCACTTCTTGTTTAGTCTAGCAAAAAGAAGTCTGAAAGGGATGAAATTGCAAATATCCCCTTGGGGATAAACAGCAGGGGGGAGGAAAGAACTACTTAAGTTAAAGGACGACATAGCAAAAGAGAACGTAGGTGTAAATTATGCAGAAATAAATCCACGCTGAAAATCAGAGCGAAAGGCTTCTACCGGCCAGAGCAGTGAGGTGCGGAAGCAGCATTCAGCCAGACAAACAGGGGGGAAAGCCCGGCTGCTTTTAACCAGAGCTTGATGGTACATTGAGTTTGCGTGGCAAGGTTCTCACAGAATCACAGAATCATTAAGGTTGGAAAGGACCTTTAAGATCATCAAGTCCAACCATCAACCCAACACCACCATGCCCACTAAACCATGTCCTGAAGCGCCACATCCACACGTTCTTTGAACTCTTCCAGAGATGGCGACTCCACCACCTCCCTGGGCAGCCTGTGCCAAAGCCTGACCACTCTCTCCGTAAAGAAATTTTTCCTAATATCCAATCTAAACCTCCCCTGGTGCAACTTGAGGCCATTTCCTCTCGTTCTATCACTAGTTAGTTGGGAGAAGAGACCAACACCCTCGTCGCCACAACCCCCTTTCAGGTAGTTGTAGAAGACAGTGAAAATGTAAGCACTCTCCTCAAATAAATAGTTGAGCAGTTTGTAAATAATAAAGTAATCTTCCCAGCAAATAACAAAGAAATGGGTGTCAGCCAATACAGATTTGTTAACAAGAAATCACGTAAAGCAAATATAATCTCCCATTATGGCAGGATAACAGGCCTGTGAAGAAGAGAGCAACAATAGATGTCTTTTTTACTTAAGACTTTTGACAATGCCTCATATGACATCCTCGCAAACAAGGGAAGGAAGCAGACTCGGCAAGAAACAGTTGTAGAATCGGTGCAAAACCAGTTGAATAATCAGACACAGAAAGAAGTTGTCAAAGGTTTGCTCTTAAAGTGATGTACTGAGCAGTTTTCCACAGGGTTTGTAGTGGGTCCTGCAGTCTTCAGTGTTTTCATCAATGAATACCTGTCCCATTTTGTAGCTGTTACAAAAGTGGAAAAACTGCTTTGTGAAATGGACAAGTATGAGAAAATCAGTGTGGACAAGTGCAAAATAATAACCCTCAGCAAAAATTAAGCTAGACATATAGAGGATGGGATCCAACTGTTTAAACCATTGCTCCTCAACACAGTACCTGGGAGACTTTGGCAGATCCAACCAGAACACGTTAAATGTCCTGGTGCTGCTAAAAAAGCCAAACACCACACTGGACTGTACGAAATGAGACACAAATCCTTTGGCTCTTCTTAACTGCTGGAAGTACCTCAAATCTCTAGATATGAGTGCCACACTTGAAAGATGTGGACTAAATGTAGACAAATGGGACTAGAAGAACCCATAGAGGTTGACAGATTATGTCCCCTGGGAGAGGAGTTGACAGACCTGGAGCTCTTCATTCTGATGAGGAGAGGAAGGAAAGAGGGAGACAGCGAACAAATTCTTCTACAACAAGGATAACCTATTCTTGGTGCCTCTGATAGGAGAGTGAGAAAGAATCTTCAATTATATCAAGAAATACAGGCTAGACATTAGGATAAATAGTCTAATGATAGGTGAAGCATTTGATTTCATCATTTGGATAAGGTGTGAAATGTCTCTTACGTTGGAGGTATTTAAAGATAGACCAGAAAAATGTATGCCGGGAACAACATGAGACTGGCTGTTCGCATGACAAGATTAACAGGTTATCAAAGTTCCTCTTTTTCTGTATTTTCCTGGTGCTTGTGAAATGGTCCATGCAATACAACTTCTTGAGAATATGGGGAACTAGAATTGAGGTCCAAAGACCAAAGTTCACTTTGACATACGTCATTCATACAGAGCCCTTACATATGTTGCCCTGAACTAATGTGGCCTCTTATTCTTGCAGAAGGATGCAACCGCTGTTCTGAAACCACAGGTGTGGGGGTTTTATGTCTTTTGGTAGGATTAATCAAAACTGGTTATTCTTCAGCACTTTATTGTGGACATTATGCTTCAGAAGGAAGCACTTGTCAAAGTATTACAGTATTACAGGAAAATAATTGGTATGTCTCTTGGCTTATTAAATTTGCCCTGAGAAACATTTGGACTGTTCAGGAGTATGAAGATATTTATTTCTTCGGTACAACTTTGTTTCCAAGTCAAAGGGTAGTTTCTGGAGAATAGGCCAAACCAGAAGTTGTGTTTTATATTTTTTCCCTCCCAAACCAACCTCGACCATCTTATGAACAGAAATAACACAGATAAATGAGTCGCCATACATAATTTAGGACATTTGCTTTAACACTGATGAATTCAAGGCTCATTTTTTCCTCTCCTTCTGACTGAATGCTGATTATCTGACCTTCCTCATGTGAACAGCGTGTGATGGCTTTTGACCTACCACACGGGGAACTGATTTACCAGAGCACGGCTGGCTGCCTGTAGTCTCGCATCCATGCCTCACCACCCACTCGCTGGCATCAGAGGTTCACTCTTTGCAGCAGTTGTGGACAACAGCATTATTTTAACTATGGGGACGGTTTTGCAATATTCTAGTGCACCTCCAATTATCAAACTTTCAGAAAGGTGACAAATGCCATCTGACTACCTCATAGTCCTGTACCAGCAGAGGAAAGGCAACATCTTTTCAGAGCCTGCCGTGTGAAGAGGGAAGGATTTGGAACATCTTGACACTACTTGCCTATTCCCTTCCATCACCTCCCCCCAAAATGCAATTCCCCAGTATAATCTAAACAAGAAAACTGAAACAAACAGCTTCACAGTATGACTATAACCTATTTAAGACATTTTAAAGCCAGCAGATGTTTTATAGCCTAAGATTTTAACACTATGTCTTTATAGACCTCTGCTACTCAGCAGGAGGCTCAAAGTAGGCCAGGGGCCGTGGACAATTAAAACTTAAAACCTTTCATTACCGGTCACCAGGTCTCCAGGTCACTCTGATGCTTAAATGCACCTTCTGTCGCTATTCACTCAGGGCAGGTCAAACGGTGACGGACTTTGCTCAAAGCCTTCAGAACCAGCCAGCCATGGCCTGCTGCCAATGGCCACTTTTTTTGAACAAAAAGAAACTGCCCGATTCCTTCAGTGACCTCTGGATGTGGTAAAACTTAGTAGAGTCCATCCTATGTACCAGATCTCACAGATGCTCCTGAAACTTGCTTCTCTTCAATGTCTATCCGAACCTACCAGTAATGCTGGTGAGCATGAGTGGTTCTTTGGGCCATATTGTCCGCATCATTCCACAGGTTTCACATGAATCCATGTTGTCTTTCTAGCACTTCACCTATTACAGGTTGCGGCACCAACTTTCAGGGCCACTCCTGGCATTTCATGATGCGTTGGCACCTCTTAGAGGGAAATTTTCAAGTTGGGTGAAGGATCACTTGCTAAGGCCATTCATGAGGCTCAGGTCAAACATTACTGAAGGGAAGATTGACTCATCCTGATTGTTCCCCCTGGCACAACCATCCCACAGACAACACAGTTTGCCTCGCCAGTGTGGTATGACTTCTTGATTCTGAATTAAGTGAAATGAGGAACAGTTTCCCCGCCCAAACTCAAAATTCAGCTGAAGGGAACCAGCCTTTTGGCTGAAGAGCATGTTATTTCCCTCATTTTTCCCATAACTGTTACTCTGTTGAGCAGCCCTTTCGATTATCTTTGTTGCTATCTCATTGCAGCATTACAAATTGCTGTGATCACAGTCTGGCTCATGAATTTCTGTATGTGTCTTGTTGATATTCTACAAGTGGAAGAGTTGGTATAAGACAACTAACTTTATACCTGTTGTTAAAAATAGAGCTGACTACACGTAGCTATGAATCCTAGAGCAAATTTCCACTGATAGTGTTTGGACATGAGATGTTTAATTGTTCTTTCTGCTGTTTTTAGCCTTCCTCATACCATCAGAGATCAGCTACGGCTGGAGATGAAGGATGAGACCAATCTACTAGTGGTTTCCTGGAACTGAGATCCAGCATATACCTGTTTTGTGTTTCTCAGCACAAATCTGGGTTAAACAACTGCCTGGTTTGGAGACTGGAATGGGTTTTCTCCACCGTATGTTGACCTGGACCATCTGTGTGGGTTTTCTTTTTCTATTTTTTTTTCTAGAATATTTACTCAATTAATTACCTCCAGGGTCTTTAAGATCCTCTTGCATGATCCCAGGACATGGCTAGGTGCTGAACTCCCCCATACACTTGGTCGGGCACATTTAGTTGAAGCCTGAGATCTAAAGGTTTACTGCAGAGGACTAGAAATTGGTTAGTGACCTATGATGGGAGATCTGGTTATAATATTGACATTTTTGGTCCATAAAATATTTGCTGTGATTACATGGGATGCATTCAGCGGCCAAAATGTCTTTCCAAGCCCTACATTCCTTATTGCCCTTTAAACTATTCAGGGGATCAACATTTGTTTCATCTGGTAAATGTAGGATATGGCTAAACTTCGTTGGAAAATTTACTTTCTTAATACCAACTACCATGAATACTAGAATATGTTCTCTTAGGTGTGGTCACTATCAAGGCTTGCAGTACAGATGTGTTTAACTGTGGAAATAAAAGGAATTAATAAAATGAACCTTGTATTCTGATCTGTTCTGGGCAGTTTAAGCATTATCAAAAACTAATTTTTCCGTTCTCATCATCACAGAATGACCGGATGGCTGAGGCTGGAAGGCACCTCTGGAGGTCATCTTGTCCAAACCCCCTGCTCAAGCAGGACCACCCAGAGCCAGTTGCCCATCATCTCAGGGTATTTTCTGATGTAGTGGCCTCTGGCTTTAGGAGTTTTAACAGGGACATGCAATGAGTCAGGTGCAATAAGAGTTCAGACAGATCAGTGGCATCATAGTGATCTGCAAATCAGTTCCCAGAGTTCAAGGACACGCAAAGCACCAACTGACTTTACTGATAACTTCAAAAAGTAGACAGAGGAGCAAAATCCTGCTTTGAATGTTACTGGCTTCAGTATGTTGCCCACATGCAGAGAACACCAAAGTAAACCCTTTTGTTTGCCATGTCATATTTAATGTAAATACCACATACTACTCATTTTAGTATTTCCTCGTACTCTACAGCTGTCTAAATCTGTAATTTTATGTTCTGAACCGACTGATTCAGAATTTATGAGTCTGTTTTTAGTAATGATCTGCCAAATGTTAAATGCTTGCACTCATTTAAATTAAAAAGGAGGAGTGACTCTTGTGACCCTATTCTTCATGCTTTAACTCAGCCTTCTGCACTTCCTTTTCAAGAGAGGAACGGAGCACATACGTAACCAAGTGCAGAGAGCAGTGATGCTGTCTGTAATTTCTCCCCCAGGCTCCCCCTTGGTATTTGGATTTCAGTCCCTTGGTTTTAAAAGGTCACTTTGCAAACAGAGAATGCCACATTATTCATTCCTCTCCATCTCTCTGCCCCCTCTGTCTCTCTTCCTTTTGGGAACTGTGCTGGTTTGGGCTGAGGTAGAGTTAATTTTCTTCACAGTAGCTGGTATGGGGCTGTGTCTCGGATTTGTGCTGGAAACAGTGTTGGTAACACAGGGATGTTTTCGTTACTGCTGAGCAGCGCTGACACAGAGTCAAGGCCTTTTCTGCTTCTCACCCCACCCCACCAGCGAGGAGGCTGGGGGAGCACAAGAAGCTGGGAGGGGACACAACCAGGACAGCTGACCCCGACTGACCAAAGGGATATTCCATATCATATGACATCATGCTGAGCACATAAAGCTGGGGGAAGAAGGAGGAAGGGAGAGGGACATTCAGAGTTATGGTGTCTGTCTTCCCAAGTAACCGTTACGCTTTTGCTTTACCTGTTAAACTGTCTTTATCTCAACCCACGAGTTTTCTCACTTTTACTCTTCCAATTCTCTCCTCCATCCCACTGGGATGAATCACGTCAGAGAATGGACCCTGGCTCCCAACCCTACTGGTGATGTCTGGTTCATGTCCACACTGCTCACAGTAGCACCAGCCAGAGTAGACTAGCTATGTCCACACTTCACCTAGGATCTCTTCTGAGGCCTGTGTGGTGTCCCTGTAGAGCTGAGCCACACTTACTATTTGCCCTTCATCTCAAAGTGCCCAAAATAACCAGAAGGCTGGATTCACAGTGGGGTTTTCATAGCATGACATCAGTCAGGGTTGCATGTTCCCACTCCAGCACACAACAGGAGCATGTTTATGGAGAAGGAACAAGGCCATGCTGGGACAGCGGTGGAAGACTAGGGCAGAAGGAGCCAAACTGACATGACCTGTGCCTACGCTGCGTGTGTGGCAGCCACAGGATGTTATGCTCATTCTTAAATAATGTTTCAGTTAATATACTGCAGTCAGGAGATACAGGAGAGAGAAAATGGTATGGTCCTGGTATTATCTATTCTATGATATTATCTTTACTCGGTACTTTCTAACAGTAGAATTAGCGCATGTATATTACTAAAAGCCAGTATATCTGTGGCAGCAATTTTGTTCATCTGGTCATCTTGTGCTTCAAGGCTATTAGTTTATTTAAGTATCTTTTAGCAACTAGTATTTAGTGAGCAAGGATGCCTGTATTTTAAGCTAGTTTCATTATTTCTTTGCTATAAAGTCTAAGCTCTAATATGCTCACTCAGAGAGACTCTAGTTGGAGATAAATCAGGAAATGCTTCCAGAAAAAACTGTCATTTCTGCTTTCTTGTCATTGGTTCTTTATTGTAATTCTTATTTGTTGCAGCTCCCTGCAGCAATTTCTTTGCTGGGATTGCTTTCTGGCGAACTTTTTCCAATGAACTTCAGCTGCCACAGAAATCCCTCATCACATCTGCATTCCTGTCATCAGCATACTTCTCTCCCAGAGCTGCCGGGAGACTGAGGGATCTAAATTTTGCCTGGTTTTTGTCCGTTCCTGTTCTCTTGTCTGTACAGTGCAGGGAAATGCACAAATTGTACGTTCCTCGCAAATAAGGCGGTGCCCGGTACAAAGCCTGTTAACCTAAGGGAACGTCTGATCAGTTTTAATGGACCTGCTCCTTGTTGCACAATGAAACAGCTCTGATCTTCACTAACGCTGACTTCAGTGGAAATAAATTGATGTGCAATTGCAGAGGATCTAAATTTTAAAGAAAACGGTTTGTGAACGGGGCACTGCGTCTGCCTGCCCACCGCATCTCACTCGACCACGATGCTGGCAGTGCCCTGCGCCTGCTGTCTCCGGAAGCACAAAGGAGAACTGCACCGCAACCGCTGCAAAGGGAGGGCGGCCAATATGCCGAGACTGGCCAGATGGAAACAGTTCCAGCACTTAGAGCCACGGCGATTATCGGTATTCCTTCGGAGCAACCGGTGCATATAACCTGCCTTTTCAGGCTAAAGGGAAGTCAGCCTCTTTCAGTGGAGATCTTCTAAGCTCATTCGGTGTATGAGAGACATGCCCCAAAGAGAGATTCATCTTCTTTAAGGGTGCTTTGTCCCTCCCAAGGCGCTGGGTGCTAGGGAAAGGGTTGTTTCAACAGCCCTCTGCCTCAGCCAGTTATTCCTTTCTCTTCTTTTGGTCATTGCTAGATTTTCTTTGACTGCTCAGCCAAACTGAAACCAAACTAAACAACCCTAAAAAACACCAAAAAACACCCGGGGTAATTCTCTGCCAGCTTAATTCCCTGTCCAGGTTCCTTATGAAAATGGGTTTAGCACAAGGAAGTGGGCAGGACTGTGCAGCCAAAGGTGGGGCGGGGGAATAGGACCGCTTATTTTCTGCGGCGGCTGAGACTGATGTATTAAGGAGACTAAAACAGTGTCCTAGAGAAGATGAGATAAATCTCCCTATGGAAACACTTTCTCTTTAACGACTGAAGAGAAAGCTCACACAGACTGTTTCAGCTTGATCAATTAAATCTTCAGTGTCTATGAGGTGAAATGGATCCCACACATGAGAAAGAAGATTTCCAGGGCACAGAAGCACATACAAGTCAGACACGTGCAAAGCCTCTGCTTCAGATTGCATGTAACCCAGAAAACTAAACCAGCTGATCCCCTTCATTTTGCATCGTCATTCTGAGGTTTGGACCAGCTAGAACCAGCAAGCTTTCTCCTGAATATTAAACCACCCCCATAACGGCAACCGCTCCAGCTGGGAGTGATGAAGGGCTAAGAACACAATGTGTCCCTATGCAGATCTACACAAAAGTTGATGTGAAAGGATAGGCTTTATTAGTGTGGCAGGAAACCAAACAGAAATAGGCCAATTACTTAAAAAAATAAAATATAGTCTTTTTTCCTGAGTTTTCCCCTTCTCACTGGACTTTATATAAGGAGCTGGTCACTCTGAACCAGAGGCAAAGCTCAGCCTGCCAGAAGACCTTCTGCCTGCTAAGCCCATGGAGACGCAGGCAGAGGACATCACCAGAATAGCAATGGTATCACTATAAAAGCTTTCAGCTTTTCCTTCCTTCAAGTAAATGCATACCTGCTTTTTGAAGCCAGCAGAGAAGTACAAAAGCGTTTTAAGGGTCTTGTGTGAACAAGCAGAGACCATGAACTTCTGTATCAGCAAAGAGGGCTCCTAAGAGATCTGAGAGATGTTCAGGGTCCAGAGGTACAACTGCCTCTCCCTGTCCCCCAGACTGGGAGGTGCATGGTTGCTAACACAGCAATATAACCAGCAACTGCTGTAGCACTCTATTAGGTAACTTAGAGGATTAAATATGCCAAAGACCTTAGTGATCTGGATGAGGAGTAAGGAGAGCAGAGGGAGGAGGGGCAGACATAAATCAAAAGATGTACCCCAAACTCAGGCTACAGATGAGCTGTTTAACTGCAACAGCTTATAGTGTGCATTTTTTTGCATTATCACACTATGTCCAGATGCTGATCACAGAATCATTAAGGTTGGAAAGGACCTTTAAGATCATCAAGCCCAACCACTAATCCAGCGCCACCATGTCCCCTAAACCATGTCCTGAAGTGCCACATCTACACATTTTTTGAACACTTCCAGAGATGGTGATTCCACCACCTCCCTGGGCAGCCTGTGCCAATGCCCTGCCACTCTCTCCGTAAAGAAATTTTTCCTAATATCCAATCTAACCCTCCCCTGGCACAACTTGAGGTCATTTCTTCTCATCCTATCACTAGTTAGTTGGGTGAAGAAGCCAACACCCTTGTCGCCACAACCCCCTTTCAGGTAGTTGTAGAGAGCGATGAGGTCTCCCCTCAGCCTCCTCTTCTCCAGACTAAACAACCCCAGTTCCCTCAGCCGCTCCTCATCAGACTTGTGCTCCAGACCCCTCACCAGCTCCGTTGCCCTCCTCTGGACATGCTCCAGCACCTCAACATCCTTCTTGTAGTGAGGGGCCCAACACTGAACACAGGATTCGAGGTGCGGCCTCACCAGTGCCAAGTACAGGGGCACGATCACTTGATGCAGAGGTTGCTCCATTATCGATGAAACCTTGGTGACCACCCAGGTTTCAACATCCTAACCATGATACCAAGTCCATAGAGACACATCTCACCTCTCAGCCCTGACCCAGTACAGGTTCACAGGGACCAGAGCAGATACCAAATACACAGAACAAAGGAACGACCCTTGTACTCTCCTTTTCTTGGGCCACTAAATCCTTTACCTGTTGAAAGGCACTTGAAGCCTTGTGCCTTACCCTGAGACAAACACTTTGGTCTATCATATTCAGGCCTCCTAAGATGTGCACGATGTCCTTTCATTCTCCTTAGCCAAAACTGTTTTATTTTCTTGGAAAGCTAGATGGTTACAAGTGTTTCAAAAAGAAATAAAAAGGAAGGAGAAAATAAGCAAAATAAGACTTTTTCCTGGAAAATTGACACTTCTATAGTAATTTTTAGGGGAAAAGGCACTGGAAGAGAGTACTGGAAATCATGAAAGAAGCCTGGACCCTGAAATAGGCACTAGTAATCTCAGGATTTGCTATTTACAATTGATTTAGAGGTGCCTGACTTAAAAAAGATCCTCCTAAGGACATGTGCTCAAGGCTGAGGCAGCATAAGATATTTTTTAATACCTCGGGGTTATTGTAGGACAGCTTGAGGAAATTCAGACCGGATCTAGTCAGGGCTAGATACTCCACGTGCAGTGAGTTATCTCCATCCTAACAGATGGCATTGGTGCAAATGAGCTGAAGAGAAAGGTGGTACAATAAAGAAAGGGGACTGGTACAAGGAGTGGTGAAAATTACTTTTTTTTAACAGGGAATTCATCTTAACCCCAAACTTCAGTGTTTGAATTTAGAGTGGAATTGATGGAGAAGGCTGACCGACAGCAGCCCGGATTGTTTGCCTTCTCTTTTAGAAGGAAACAGGATGGAGGGAACAGTTAATTTTTTTTCTCCATGGAAGATCTCAGAAGAAATTAGTTGTTTAACAACATTACCCTCAGCAGAGGCAGCTGGCGGATTCCTGTCAGACTTGCTTTATGTAGACACCGAGAGTATTTACAATGCCACAGGGAAGAAATCAGCCCCGAGACTGACTCTTCCTGCAGCTCAGCAGCGGTACCCCAGAAATGGTGCTGATGGCAAACGTCAGCAGGGGACTCTCCTAAGAGGAGCGTGGGCTTGTCAGAGAAAAATTGTTTCAGGAGGCGTCTAAACAAAGAAGGCTAATGCTTTTCTATGAAAGCGGGGAAAAAATTGGACAAACTCAGTAATTTTTTGAGTATATTCACATAGCTTCTGAGCTTAGTGCAGGAAGGTCAGCCCTTCTGAAGGGACTGGAACAGGGTCATCTATAAAGCAATGGTTTCAGGATGCTGGCTCCCTAAAGCAGTGGTTTGCAGATACTGGCTCACACAGCCTGCAGGGATTTGAAGTACAGCATAGGGGTTCGTTTCCTGAGGACAAACACAATTCATTACCCAGATACCTAGCCCTCATAATGCTTTGGTCTAACTCTATTTCAGTGAGACCTGAGTCTAGTGGAATTACATCGGCACAGGAAAGGGGCTTCAGACTAACAGCTCTCTTCCTGCTAAATCATAAAGAGGCAAAAATATTCTGCCTTTTCCATCTTTTTCAAATATGCTTGATCAGGAACTGGCAGAAGTCAGCAGGGAGTTTTTCCATGGACATCAGCAGATGTTGGATCATAACATCCCTGGGAACTGGAGCACTTCACTCATTTACTTTCTTACGACGGATAAAGGAACTGTAAATGTCTGAATTTATGGTAAAAGTCCTCACCAGCCATAAAATGCAGGTAACTGAAAAGCTGCAGCAGCACCTATAAAGTTACTGTAGCTAAAGTTGAGATTGTTGTTCTGGGGTAAATAATCTCTATGTTATCTTTAGCCATCTCAGGTTTTAAAATTATGATTATTTTTCCTTTTTCTCTTTCATAAACAAGAAAGCAGTTGTTCTGTAACAGGCTTTCTAACAAGTAACAAGATCAAGGTAAAATGAAAGCTAAATATTGCTCCATTCCCTTGGCACCATTATTTGAATGTTCCCAACATTATTAATGTCAAAATACCTTGGAGTGAAATAGTGCCAGTTTATCTGATATCAAGAGAGGCTGTTTTTCCTTGCTTGCCTCACTTAACAGTGGATTGAGCAAAGTAATGGGGAATAATAAAGGACGGGTCCTATTGCTTACAGTCCAGAAGCAGAACCACCAGCTCAGGGCAAGGACCAGGGCTCAGGGAGAAGCTCTGCGAGGCGGGTGCCGCGCTGTACACGCTTTGGCTCTGTCCCCTGAAGGAGCGCATGCCCTCAAGGGAAGCGTGGCGGGGCTGGATCTGTAAAGGGCCCTGCTAAAGCATTTTTCAGCTCAGGATAAGGCTCAGAAGAGGGCAACGGGTGGTGCTGACCACCTACCAGCTAGGACAGCAGAAATCACCCATCTCCTTTCTCTCAGAATTGTGGAGCGGGGCGGGGAAACAAAATCCTAAATCCATTGATATCTAAGACATGTCTGTGACGGGAGGTATTTTCAAGTCCATCTCTGCCTGATTTAGAAGGGATAAATGACTCTGTGTCTTCCACCTCCCCAGACAGCTGTACAGACAGCTTTTCAGCAGGCTGCCGACAGCCGGGAACAAGATTTCCTTTGTCTCCCCAGTTCAGGTCGTCCCAGGGAGCGCAAGAATTAAATATTAATTGAACCAGTGAGAAAGAGAGACTAAGCATAAGCAGTGCTGTTGGGAGCAGCTTCACGGGGAAAGGGCGAGGGCGAGCTCGCAGGGCAGGTCGTACCTGCAGGACCAGACCGGGTCTGCATCCCCGCTCCCGTGGCAAGGTGCTGGGGTACGCCCCCCCAAAACGAACATCTGCGAGGGCGAGCGGAGCAAAAGCTTTGCCACCTCCCAGCAGGAAGCAATGGTGAAATCGTCATCTCTGGGGAAAATGCTCGCAGGCAGGAGGGGACGTCGGTCAGCACTGCTCCCGCGCTCACGGGGAGAGGCTGGCGCGGGAGCCTGCTCCCCACAGCGTGCTCTGCTTCTGCGGCGAGGGCTGGAATAAAGTGCCTCCGCAGTGAAATACTGCGGTTGTGCAACCGCGAGGTACTTTTGCAAAACATTTTCGGGCTGGAAGTTAAGAAAAGTGAGGAAAAAATAAACGACTTGACTGAAACATGGGAGCGTGGTAAAAATATAAAAGTCCAAGAGTGATCAGCAGTGGGATAGGGAGGGGTTGTTCCTCTAGAAGGCAGTGCCATCTTTGTGCAGGGAGATGTGGCAGCTCATGGAATTGTACGCTCATAACTCCAGGCGATGAAATATTTTGGCGCTCGCAGAGCATCTAGGCAGCAAAATAAAGGCTTGGTTCTGGCAAGATAGACCCTGGATTCAGTGCCACAGGTAGTGGAATTGCTAACACATGCCAGTCACTGGAGTAAAAAGACAAGCGAGGCAACTAGGTCATATTTTAGTGCACAGTTATCTGGGAATTAGTTCACACTGCTGCATCTCCAGTGCAGTATTAAACACAAGCTGGACTGCAGGTTTGCCTCTAGGGGACAGAGCCAGATTTTTGTTACACCATGAGTAAAGTTTTACCCTGCTATACATTCCAGGGTGAGGTAGAAAGTGTGTTTAGGGGATGGTCTCGATTTTAATGAAGATTATTTTCATCTGAATTGTGGGAGCAATATTACAAAGATGCTTTGGCATTTGTTGGTTACATAGCAAAGTTTTATTATTTGTCAGATACTTATCCGAGCTGCAGAAAATGAGAGCTGTGAGTAATTTCTTATCAGTATTGTTGCATTTAATAAGTGTATTTTGACTGTAAGATACCAAGCAGTAGCATTGTCAGCAGCATGAAAGCTCACAGGCTCATAACTACATGAGCTCTTTCCTTTACCACAGCACTAACAACAGAAAACAAATTATGTGCACAGAAGTTAAAGATGCAATAATAAAGTTGATTTAATTTTTGCAGAGTTTGGAGCCACAGCTGAAGAAATTTAGGGGAAGTTGTGTTGTACCAAACGCTATTTACGACGGCTGAGAATGAAAGAAATATCCTCCGCATCAATCCCTTCGGAAAAAGCAAGGCTTTCCTATGCCTTATAGAATCATAGAACGGTTTGGGTTGGAAGGGACCTTAGAGATCGTCTACGTTCAACCTCCCTGTCATGGGCAGAGATGCTCTCCAGTAGAGCAGGTTGCTCAGAGCCCCGTCCAACCTGGCCTGGACTGTTGCCAGGGATGGGGCATCTACCACCTCCCTGGGCAACCTGGGCCAGGGTTTCACCACCCTCATTATGAAACATTTCTTCTTTATATCTAGTCTAAATTTGCCCTCTTTTAGTTAAAAACCATCACCCCTTGTCCTATGGCAACAGGCCCTGCTAAGAAGTCTGTCCCCATCTCTCTCCTCAGCCCCTCTCAGCCCCGGCAGCTGCAGGAAGGTCTCCCCGGAGCCTTCTCTGCTCCAGGCTGAGCCCCCCCAGCTCTCCCAGCCTGTCCTCCCAGCAGAGCTGTTCCAGCCCTCGGAGCGTTGCTGGGGCCTCCTCTGGCCCCGCTCCAGCAGGTCCGTGTCTCTCCTGTGCCGAGGGCTCCAGAGCTGGACGCAGCCCTGCAGGGGGGTCTCCCCAGAGCGGGGCAGAGGGGCAGAACCCCCTCCCTGGCCCTGCTGGCCACGCGGCTTTGGGGGCAGCCCTTATGTCTTTTTAAAATTTATAATAAAAAGCAGAGACCATAGAAAAAATATATGGACAAACATAAATATGAGGATTTTTCCATGCAGCATCAGTACTTATAAATTTATATTATAGCTCTACTGCCATCAAGTGATAGAAAGATTTTTTTAGTGAAGATATTAAAAAAAAAGTCTGTTTAAGTTACAGGAGCTACAGAGCTCTTACACAGAGCTGAGGCATATTTAATATTCCTCCCTGCCTCATCCCCATGCGTGGTATCTATGGTTACCCATGGGAAACCAAAAAAACTCTTTGTGAACTGCAGCCCGAGAAAAGGCAAGGAGCCTAATTAAGGTACACTTCAAGATTTAATTATTGTTTGTGGGTAGCACAGATGAAAAAAAAAAAATCCACGTGCATGACCTTTCTTAACTCTTGCCTCACGTAACATGCGGGGAGCAATAAGAGCAACAGCTTGTTGCTACCAGCAAAGCTCTTACAGCTCAGGAACCGTCTGTCTGCCACTTCCCTTCCCTTGGCTGCTTGCTAGTGACTCTCTCCTGCAAAATATGCACTATTTCAGCAGAGAAGAGGGGGAAAGCTGAAGAACAGCCTGATGCGGCCTTTCAGTACTTAAAGGGGGGTTACAAGAAAAATGGAGACAGACATTTCAGTAAGGCCTGTTGCAACAGGACAAAGGGTAATAGTTTTAAACTAAGAGAGGATAAATTTAGACTGGATATAAGGAAGAAGTTTTTCACACTGAGGGTGGTGAAACCGTGTCCCAGGTTGCCCAGAGAGGTGGTGGATGCCCCATCCCTGGAAGCATCCCAGGTCAGGCTGGACGGGGCTCTGAGCAACCTGCTCTGGTTGAAGATGTCCCTGCTCACTGCAGGGGGTTGGACTAGATGGCCTTTGAAGGTCCCTTCCAACCCAAACTATTCTATGATTCTATGACTTGGTCCAGAAGAGGTTACGTCTAGAGCAGTTCCCTTAAAAAATGTGGGGCATCATGATGAAACCTAAGTAACACTAGGAATCACATCTGGGAGGATTTTCTGGCATGATCCTACAGAATTTGGGTTTTTTTCTTGAGAGACACACCACTGAGGAAAGCCAGCTCTCTGGGACCTATCCCACAAGGACAGTGTCTGTGCTACAGCCCCTCTTGTTGCACTTTACTGCCTGGCCCGCTCTCCCCTCAGTGAATCCAAAGGAGCTGCCACCTGAGCTACCTGACCTGGACTCTCCAACCTCCACAATGACTTTGGATCTGCCAGTGCCAGGGAAAGGAAATCGCTGACTCCCAACACACCACCTCACTGCACACACATGGAAAAAAGCAGCTCTCATTGCGTACCGAAAGGCATCTTTGTCTTAAAGTGTCCCTTCTCCCCTTAAACCTGATTAACAGCAGACCTTCAGCCCATGTTTTGCTGCGCTTCCTACTGTTGTAAATCTGTAGGATCTAAACTGGAAATACTGTGGTCTCATGCAAAGGAGGCTGAGGGTTTAAACCAACGGTGACTCCACTGATCTCAGAGGAGGTGTGGGAGAATGAGCTGGGACCAAGCAGTTGCTTGTGATGAGATTAATAGACCTGCTCTCCATCGCAGCAATGGCTCACGTCTAGCACATCCGATTGGGATTAAAAACAGTAAGGTCAGGTCTGCCTCTTGCACCCTCCTGCAAGAGGGCTTTGCCAGGCTCAGCCTCTGTTGCACACACCACCCGAAACGCACGTTCAGTGCCAGCTCTGCTTTGTCCTGCTTCTGGAAACTGCAAATCTCTCAGCTCAATACCAATACAACACAAATCAGAGACTGCTTGAAGCTGAGCACCCCAAAACAGCCGTTTTACAGACATGAACTCAAGCCTGAATAGGACTAAAATGAGATGTATTTCACAAGCTTTTTCTGCTTAGTTGTGAAGACGTTGCATACTATTAAAAATTAGGTCAGCACAGGTTACATTGCATGGAAGGGAAAGGGAGGCTTTTCACAGAGACACATAAAAACCTTGGGTTGAGGGTTCAGTTCCTAAATAGTTGGCATTAGGTTATTTCTTTGTAAGGCTTTTTGAATTCCTGTGGTATGAAACACACAATGCAAAAGCGCAGAGCCTGGACAGTCAATCAGACTGTATGGCAGAAATAAATCAGAAGAAGCTCTAATGGCTCGGAGTCCTTTGGGTGATTAATGGCAAAAACAGCTTTTGCTATCCAGTAGAATGCAGTAGACTCCTGAAGCCAAAGCAGATCTGACAAAACCTAAGCTAACCACTTTGGGAGACATAAAGAGGAAAAAAATGTCCTAATAAAGCAGAAGGACTAATAATGGACTGAGGATATTTGTTCCCATTGCCTTGAATTTTGTTTGGAGCATAGCATCATCTGAAGAGGCATTTATGGACTAAGGCAGCTGAATATCAGGTCTACCTGTCATGTCTCGATCAAAATAAATGGAGAAGGAAAACAATGTGAACAAAGGATAAAAAAGAAGGATGGAGACAGCACAAGGCAACAAACAAGACTGTTATTTCACACTTTTTTCCTCTCTATTTTTTATTTATTTTCTGTGGGCTCCTGTCACAAGGCAACAGTACACTTCATGAGCTGGGAGATGCTATACACCTGAGTGAAGCTGCAAGGGGAAGGCGTATTCTCACACTTGGACCTACCTTTTTTTATATAAGTAAACACATACAGATACTATGAATATATAAAAATCGACATGCTTATTTGTACGTGTATATATAAAAATCAAAGAGAGGTCTGAATGGGGAAAAATACCTATACATATATATCTCAATTTTAAATAATTTACTTTTAACAGTCAATGACTTCCAAAAGGCCATTTCCATGCCAGCAATGCAGCCTTTTCTTTGGAGTGCAGCAAGTTGGACAGGAGAACAAAAGTTCAATTAAGAGCCTGCTTGCCTGTGACTGATAATAGTTTTGACATTTGCAGAGTGTCCTGACAACAATGCCTGAGCAAAGTTGGGGAAAGGAAATCAAAGAATGAGTTCTTTGCAGGTGGCAATGAGAGAGTTTAAACAGCTGAGGTTTTGCACTCATGGCCTCAGAAAAAACCCTTCCCACCACGCAAGGTTGTGCCAAACGTTTTAGCTTTCCAAGGAGCTGCATTGTCCTTTCCGAATAAAATCAGCAGCTTTGAGGGAGCCTACCTGGAAGGTGATAAATAAAAAGAAATGTTTATTTTACTTGAGCAAGTGCCCTGATCGCCACCACAGCCACAAACAGGGAGGTAACTGTAGGGACAGGAAGGAAACGGCTGGCTCACTGCTGCCTAAGCTTTGCTTTTAATCCTGTCAGTTAAAGTAGCATCCTTCTAACATGAGGAAGATCCAGAAGGTAAATTCCCATCAGGCTGGACTGAGGCTCCCCGCACACTGTGCATAAAAGCTCTCTCAGCCCAAGCTCTTGACTGAAGCATCTGGGGCAGAGAGTGCCATTTGCTTTCTTCGGTGAGGTTATGGTTGTACTTTCAGGCACGGTTAAGATAAATAAAGTTCAGCGGCACTGCCTGCCCAGGATAAAACCGGAGCTGTCTCTGAATCTGGCTGCCCTATTGTACATACCTTGACTGAAAGTGCACAGAGAATGTCCACGGCTGGCCTTTTAGAAAAAATGATTTTTTAGTGCCTCCTTTGCACATCCACACAAAGAGCTGACATGAAACGCATTTCTATTTGCACAGAAGACTTTAAGGAGAGGAGAGAAAAGAAAGCTTAATTTTAAAACTCAGCTTAGTGGATCAGAAGCAACCAGAATTAGAGCCCCTTCTCTATTCAGACTCCTGAGCAAACATGAGCCAATTACTCCAGCTGGTAGCTTCTGAGGTAGGCACAGAGCAGCAATATGTGGGACACTGCCTGGGAAGAGTGGTCAAGTGACCTGCTAATGCCCCGTGTCGGCAGTTCAGCTGGTTTAGCGTGACCACTGTAATAGGAGCAAGTCCAGGTCACTTCAGAGGTAAGTACAAGCACATGCACTGGGACGTGTGCCATTCCCTGGGGAAGTCTCGCCTTTCTTGACAATATCGAGACGTACGCTGGCAGCACACCTTATGTTCCTCCAGTGCTTTGGGCAGTGAGCTCCTCATGGCTCCCCACAAGAGCCCTGTAGGGTAGAAAAGCTCACCCCTTTCCACATGGGTCAGTTGAAACAGAGAAGAGACCTAAGAGGTCTGCAACAGTTACTGGTCTCCCAAGCCATATTTTAGCAGAATGACTACTCTCACATTGTAGTTTATACACCCAGGCAGCAGGGTTTATACCGCATTTGAAACTTTGAGAATTCCTGGCTTCTAAACATGGTGCTTCCCTCGAGCATGATGTGGCTGATAAGCAAGGAGAGAAGACCTGCTGCTGCAACACATCAGAGTGATTTGCCATTAGCTCAAGACCTTCCGACTGGTGGTTTTGGATGCAAAATGCCAGGTTGCCAGTCTCAGATGCAAAGAACAGGATTATTTTGCTGTTTATAACTCATTAATTTATTACTCGAGGCCTGTATGGAGGGTACATTTCCATACCCGTCTTTCATATGACATCGTACAACTTCAAATAATAGAGTAATTTCTGAAAGTATAGCCATCAAATAGTCAGGTCTGGTTTTTAGCCAGTGGATGGATTTTGCATCAACAAAACATGAGTCTATCTGTATGCACACACAACACATACATGAACCTACACACGTGTATCACTCACCCATCAATGTGCTCCGTTCCTTGTTCTTAAACTGTAAGAATCAGACAAATTTCTGCTCAACGTTCAGCTGTAATAATTCAAATTACAAACGCAGAGGAGAAAGGAAGGTTTTAAATAAAACCCCAGCTCGTTCAGCTGAACAGAGTCATGATGTTTTGACCTCTCCTGTTTGCTTCCCAGTCTCTGTCATCCAAAACTGTCTAGAAAACACTTGAAGAGGATGTAGAGAGAGTGAAAATGGGAGTCCTTAAACACATAAGTAAAGTATTCCTCTGTTGTCATTAAAAAAGATTTATTTGGGGGTATTAAGGACAGTGTCTAGTAGGATGAAGTGTTCCCCTTTGTGAAGGGGAGCTCTGCTTCCAAAGGGTTGCTAAAAAGAATAGACAAGACTTTGCAAATTCAGTACCAGCACTACCCATCTTATTTTCTGTCTAGTTTTTTCGAAGCAGTCATTTTCTTCTGCAAATGAAACACATAGTCAGTGTTGTGGTTATATTATCACAGGCAGATACACGAAGCAGTTAAGGAAGGAAAGGACCTGTTGGAAAGGAAACACGCTCAGGCCAAAATGTGCAGTCCAGCTTCTTATGCAAGCAAAAACACAACACTATTTAAAGCCTGCTCACAGACCCCCTTCTCTCCTGTCCTAACCATGCTCTTCCAGCTTCTATGACCTTGGGGCTTTCTGGTGTACAGAAATGTCTTTACACCTTAGAGTCCTGAGCGGATTTTTCTTTGTAACTTTGTCCAGTTGTTCTTTGAACCCATCAGAAAGTTTAGTACCCAAAACATCCAAAGATCAGACAATGGGCTCCATGGTTTAACAATGTATTTTATGGAGAGACTCCACCTATTGCTGTCACCGGATATCTCTTTTAATGTTTCATAGTATTCATATTGTAAGAGGCAATGAACAAAGAGAGGGCATCCAAAGATGTGTAGGAAGGAAGTCTGCAAAGAACAAAATCAGCTGGAAGAGGAAGACATGAATGTAGAGCTCTAGGAAAAGACAAGATGCCAAAGTTACAATATACTTCCACTATGGATGTACAGGCAATACAGCGGCGTTAGACAGAGGTCTGACTTTTTTTCCTGTGTGCAATGCAAGAGAACAGTTACGTGTTTGATTTCCCATAGGTATTAGAATTGGCACGAAAGACTTTGATACCCAGTGAAAACCACTGAATACAATCCTGAAGGCAAAGAGAATATGGTATAAGTAACTTTGTACCAGACTAATAATAAACAAGGCAAAAAGCACCCCTGGAGCGCAGTGACCATGGAAATCGTTATCGCTGTGCGGAGGTGACACGACGTGCTCCACGGAGACAGAGTGCAGGGTTCTGTGCTGCAGCAGACGGAAGGGCATGTCCCATCCTTCCCTCTTGGGCATTGAACCCACGGCCCAAAGGCTGCCCTGGGCGTTACCTGCACAGCTGCCAAGCACCGAGGCTTTAACTACACAGCTGAGTAGAGGTGGAAGAGCAGCTAAAGTGGATCAAGTTATGGGCTTCTTATGTCTCTAATCATGCTTTATAAACTACAAAGCATATAACATTGCATACTGGTAAAGCTATGTCCCGAAACCACGTTCATTAAATATTCACAGATATGTCATCCTTGTGTATATTATTGCTCCGATTAGTTTAAGGTGGCTCCTACAATACAGGAGATGAGGTTTTCCATGGGAGGCTTCACAGACTATTTAAGAGTTACTGTCCAGTTTACATACCTCCTATAGTTAGATCATAGTGACATGAACTCTATTCTTGACCTTCATATTGAAGTACTGAAAAGGATGTGCATTTCAAAAGGTTTCATATTCTTGGGGAAATTGGATAAACAAATCCGCTGACTCGTTACAGCAAATACTATGTACCTATTGGGATGTTCATCTTGCACAAGGTAGTAGCAAAATGACAACACAAGATGAGATGATTTTTTTCAACTGTATCTGTCCTGGGGAATTAAAAGGGAAAGGGGAAAGAAGAAAGTTTCATTTTCTTGAAGTTCAGCTTAGTAGCAAAAATGAAATTCCATGGGCAACATAAAGGTTCACTTTGAGACAGCTGCAAGGGAACTGCAGCTAGCTTCAAATTTCTTGAGACAAATGTGTAGATTTTCAAAAAATGACAAATGATGTATTTCTATCAGAGAAATACCATCAGGCAGAAATAATGGGGGCCAAGGTTTTGTCAGATTATATCTTATCACTAGTCCATCAAGTCAGGACTTTGCCTCCAGAAGTGATCAGCAACTGATGTTGCAAAAGAAAGGAGAAAAAAAAGAAAACACTCACCACGCTACACAGGGCTGTGCAGACTCTGCCATGACTGACAACAATAGAGAAAAAATTCAGAAATCCAGTTCGGGTCCCATTTGCTGAGGTGGAAGGGGAGATGAGTGTCGAACACAGGGGTTTTGTTCAGCACAGCTGCCGTGAAAACCGTTAGGTCTAGCTGGTAGCACCTCCTGCTCTCCCTGCTGCACAGAGTCCCTTCTCTGTGAACACAACACCACACCAAGCTACGGTGCCGGAAAGGGCTCCTCCAGCTTTCTGATGAAGCCGTTCACAAAAGCGTTATTGATTTCCCTTGTAGCACACATGGTTGGAAAGAAACAGCCACTGGGCTCCATCAACATCTAATGCAACCATGAACCAAATACTTGCTACACTGCTGCGCTTGGGTTCCCAAAACCAAACCCAGATTTCTACGTTTCCTTTAGTCTCAGTTTCAGGATCTCTGACTTGCGCCTTCTTTGGCCACACCTCTGGGAAGCTGGATCCTCCTTTCAGACTTGAGTCTGCTCCCTGGAAAACCAGCATGGGCTATAGCTACAGAGCATATCTTTGGATGACTCCAGAGATAGGCAGCTCACAGACAAATCCAAGATAATCCAACAAAACACAGTATTTGGCACACTGAGTAAAGCATCACTGTAATTTATGTAAATGAGGTTAGAAAGATATTGACATCTCCTTTTACTCCTAAATAAACATTTCACACAAGGCCAGATACAATCCTGTCCCATAAATGAGGGATGGAGAACAGGAGGACAGAAAAAGAGCATATGGCCATATAGCCCCTGACCCAGAACATTGTACCAGACAGAGATAATAGGGGCTATAATCACCTTATTTGTCTCTTCATCTAAGCCTTCTACTTTTTCAGCTTGACAATTTTTCTCAAACATTTGTTAAAATGAAAAGCACAAATTCACTGGACAGGTTTTACAAAGCCAGTTAGTGGTTTTCTGGAGATTTCCTCCTGGGCTCATGTCCACACACAGGAATGCTCAGGTAAAAAAAAAAAAAAGGCAAAACATAAATGGGAAATCAGAAGAGCAAATCTTGAAAGCCATTATTGCAGTAAACTTCTGTGCACAACAGAAAACTCTCTCACAGAAAACATCACTGAATAATTTTGACTGATGAGCAAAATAATTAAAAAAAACCAAACAAACAAGCAAGCAAAATCTGCTTAGGAATAAATACAGAAAATCTGAGATAAATTCCTGCAAATAACTTTTCAAGGTTGGTTGAAGTTGCTAATGGCTACATTTGTCCAACCTTTAAAAATTTTGCTTGAGCATCATTCATATTAGATGACCTCTTGCAGTGAGCATGCAGAAAACTACTGAAATTCTTGTCAAATCGCTTTCATCCATCTCTGGTATTAACCATTTGAAGCATTTCCACTTCCCTGCTCTGCTGCCTTCTACTTTTGAGAAATGGTTTTGATACTTCTTCCTTTCCCTCAGAAATTATTTCACAGCAAAGGAAATAAAAAATGACAACAAACCACGTAACTTAGTACACTTTAAAACATGCTTTTCCAACTGCAGTAACAACCCCACTCTTGGGCATTCATTTTCTGTGAAACTGATGGCCAACTGCCTTAATGCCCTGCAGTCTTGCTTCAAGCCATCAACTCTCCCAGTCAGTCATTAATTCCCAGGAAAAAAAAAGCCCTGGCTTTTGGCACTACTGCTTAAATACAAAAATTTGTTAGTATAACACTTTATGGTGTCACTCACAGGGTAAAGCTTACAGATCACTCTTCTAGTTTCTTCATAATGTCATGGAAATGCTAGCTGGAGGAGATCTCTAGTCCCATTTCATGCTCAAAGGAGGACCAGCAGTAACACAGATCCGCTCAGCCATGGTTTCATTTAGAAGAGTCTTGAAACCTTCCCTTCACTGCAACTCTGGGCAGCTTTCCCAGGGCTGCACCACCTGCCTGGTAAAGAAAGGTTTGCTTAAAGCCCAGCCTGAGCCTCCCAACCTGCTCAGAAAGGGCTCCGCTCTCTCATCCTCACAGCTCCCCTTCAAGGAGATGCAGGTGGACGTTGGTTTACCAGCCCCGGCAAGCCCAGCTCCCTCAACCACCCCTGCAGCTCACCTGCTCCAGCCCTGGCTGGCTGGTGGCCCTTTGCCTGATTCTCTCTTCGTCCCTCTCCATCTGGTCTCCAGGTCCAGCCTCAGCAGCGCCAGACACGGGGAATAAACTGTCCTTGTTTGCTGGCCACGCAGGACGTGACTCATCGCAGCAAGAGTGCGTTTCGGGATCGCATTTTACCTGGCATCCCCTTTACCCCCAGGTCCTCTCCAGTGGGGCTACTTTTTGGGGAGAAACCCAGCCGGTTTCTCCACCCCAAGAATGGAGCGTTGTGCTTCCCCTATGCCAAACTGCACAGGGTTTCTTTCATCCCTGTCTTCAAATTAACCCAGGTCCCCTGGGCAGCCACTCTGCCATTTGTCACGCCAGCCTCTCCCCCTAGTTTAGTATCATCCACAAATTACTTTTTTTTTATCCTGCTGGTTTTGGTAACACGGCTGGAGTGAAGAGACCATTTAAATACCACCCCTGGTGTGTCTGTTCCTGGTAGATAGTTTGTGTAAATTAGAGTCTCCTGCTCTCCTCACCGTGCTGCCTGCTGACCCCATCCTGCAGCTGAATTAGCTCTGCCTTAATAGATTTTCCCTGAGTACTTCCATGCTGCAATATAAAGCTTCGTTTGATAGTGACTCCTGAAATGAAAGGAATGAACCCAGCAGCCTGAATAACCTGGGGGCCTGAGCCACCCTGCAAGCTTTCGGTGCCGTAAAACCTCTGCGGCACTGGCCGAGAGCAGCCGTGGGCTTGTCCTGTGGCGATGCTCCTCCTGGGAGGACGAAACAGCCCGCGTACCTCTTACTGCAAGGGTTTACTGAAAGGTTTACATTTTTGGCTCCTTTGCCTGCAAACAACAAGAGTTTCCCTGCTTTCTTTCCTTTCCTCTTTGCAGAACGAGCTTTGTTTTTCACAGTCATGTGAGAACAATTCTTCTGTCTTTTCCTTCCCACCTACCATGTCTCTTTGTCAAAGACCATATGATATCCATATATATATATATGATACCCATATATATATCTATAGAGATATCTATATTTATATATAGATATATAGCCATATATCTATGGCTGATATCTAGATATCAGCCATATAGATATGCCTGATCTATGATCCCAGGCATAGATCACTGGCCTGAATAGGCTGCTGCTACACTAGAAACAGGAAAAT
The DNA here is from genome assembly GCF_000687285.1 of Phaethon lepturus. NCBI lineage: Eukaryota > Metazoa > Chordata > Aves > Phaethontiformes > Phaethontidae > Phaethon > Phaethon lepturus. The sequence continues at coordinate 24,524 of NW_010563045.1, forward strand.
TATAGTACTGCCCTTTACTTTGTCTCATTGTCAGGTGTAACTCCTTCCCCTCCTTCCCTTTCTGCCCCTTAAAATTCAGCTCTAAGTAGCTTAAAGGAAGAGCTGTTCCTAATCCAGTTCCAGCAGAAAGTATGGTCTCTTAAAAAAAAAAAAAAAAATTAGCAATAGGTTCAAAAAACATCACTGCCATGTTGGGAGAACTGCCAAAATGATGTGAATGATACATAAAAGAGAAAACATCTAACAAAATCCTCCAGTGCTCCAGCAAGCAGTTCAAAGAAAAGGCGTCCACATCCAATTACCAGTCCAGGCGCTGCGGTGGTTGAATACTGCACACTGGAGAACAGGGAAGCATCAACTTTTTGGCCACCCATGGCTCCACACAGGTGCTAATTGCGACGGGCTCGCCGTGGTAAGTGGCACGTTCATTTGCTTTATCCTGCTCCCCTGTGGCCACTGCGGGACCACTAACGGCACCTGTGAGACCAGGTACGGCAGCAGGTCTCCTCGGAGCGAGACGCTCAGGGAAGCGGGTAAAAGCCAATTCATCCCACCTTTACTCCAGCACCTGCCCCAGTTCACACCACTTTCTGTCCGAAGCACCATCCTGTTTCTGGTCTGCACCAGGACACTGCTGCCCTGAAATTTGTTGCCTAAAAGACAGATGAAACCTATTTCAAACCAAGTTTACAGATTACTATTTTTTTACCACCACTCCCAGTCAGTGCTGTTTGTCTGGGATATCTCGATTCTCATTGTCCTCTCCTTATACCCTCAAAGCACTTTCATATGGGCTTTTCTCTCAGTTGCATCTCCCGGCTCTCTTCTACACTGCAACGTGGAACCGAGCATGGCCAGAGAACCAGAGCAAAACCCAGCTGCGCGAGCCCAAAGCAAACCCTCCTTTCACCATTTGACTGGAATTTCACATCTAATGGGAGTTCCCCTGTTGCCTACACGCATACTGAGGCAGATCGTATCTCAGGTGGACTTCTAATGCTTTTCCCTGTCCTCCTTTCTACAAATCTAGCAGGATTTCTATTCCAGAATTCTATGAATTATGGGTTTGCAAACAATAATAATTAAAATAATCAACTTCTCTGCCTTTCTTGGTTCAGCATGACCGTCGCTTCCAGAACACAAGCTGAGTGAGTCAGAGGAACCAGTGATCTGAGCTCTGTGCAGACCTGAACCCTCTGCTGACATTTCATAGTACCAGTAAGTAACAGCAAGTTTTGTAAATTTTACTTTTCTTTCTAGGCAATTACTGTATTTATCCTTTTTGGGTCTCATCCCAGACAGGAATTTAAAATGGGGCCAGCTTAGGCAGGTGATTCGTTTTATGTATGTCCATGTGTCTCATTGACATGCTTGAAGTCGGACATGTGCATAACGCTTGGTGCATTTGGGCCACTAACCTCAAAGCTGGTTTTTTGTCTTCCCCAGTTTTCCTTGCCACAGCTCTGACGTGTATGCCGTTCGCATCTTCATTTTATCTCTGATCATCCAACTTTTGTAAAGGAAGGTCAGTGACATTTTATAGTGTTTCCAAACGATAACATCTCAGACCTCATGAAACTTGCATTAAAATGCTCTTTTAATGACAAACAGGCTATCTGCCCCCTGCCTTTTAGTAAATCTAGGAGCCAACATAAACTATTTCTATTGATAGCTGTAAAAATGAGCAGAGGCCAAAATCTTTCACATTTCTGCCTTTGTCCTTCCTCAGAACTACTGATTGAATGTCCCCTATTTTGAGCGAAAGCTGAAATATGGATTTTCTTTTCATCATCACCACTTGCACAGCTGCATCAGTCATTAAACTGTCCTAAAGATCTGTTACCCAGGAACTAGATGCCAGGTATATATCGTATCCTGAGGTGAGTTGTGGCAAGGCATAAATTGATCATGTGGTTTATGTCTTTGAAACCCAAATGAAAGAACATCAATTGTCATCAACTCCAGGAATATAAATAGAAGAGACCAAATCAATTCTGGTCTAAATGTGTTGTGGAATGGAAAGATGTTAAAAAAAAAAAAAAGCCAAACAAACAAACCGCAGGTTAGTTTAATCTGAGACAAAAAAATATACTTTTGAATGTAGGACATAAAAGGGAGAGAAATTTCTTCAGCCAGCCAGTCCCTTCCCCATGCATTTTAGGCAACAGCACGCTGGAACTACAGCCCTAAATGCATTTGGCTCCGTATTAAACTACTCCTATTGTCCCTATTGAAAAGTCATTCCAGAACTACAACCCTCCACAGGTTTACTTCCTTCAAACATCCAGGTGAAACGTAGCTATGGTCCTTTTAAAGCTATTTGCACTTCTGTCAGGAAAGGTGTTTATCTTAAACATCTTCTGTTAAAGCTCCTGATGTAGTTAGAAACTCTCTTTTACATCATTGTGTCAATATAGTCTCATTCCCCTTAAATTGCAGTTTTCTAGGTTAAATAAGCAAAGCTATTACCTTTTTTTTAACTAAGGTACGTTATCCATCATCTATTTCAATTTACGTTCATCCTTCTTGAATATGTGTGAATAGGACTGTATGTTATTCTAAATGAGATCTTGCAGCAACATATATTTCCCAGTTTCTGCTGGAAAACCTTCTGTGAGATACCCTCATATCCCATTTTCTTTTCTCACTATTATTATCTTGAAGGCAAATAACCATCCTATTCTTCTCTATTGGTGGTTTCCAAGCCTACAGCAGGGATTCTTGTTGTTATGCATTTCTGGGTGAATGATACGGCATTTTGTAGCACTGGATTTCATTGCGCTGCTGTTGCGCCACTCTTTGCTGTCACCCAGGTCCTCCCTCATGTTACCTTGCCCTCCTCCTTGCCCAATGTCATCCGCAAGTTTCACCCCCACCAGTCACTTTTTATGCTAGGGACAGCGATTGAAAGTTAAATACCCTTGATCTAAGGATGTGTCTTTGTAGAGCTCCAGTAGTAACATCCCTCCTACTTGATAGTTCAGTTTTCAACCAAACACACTTCCTTATCTCCTGCATGATTGCTGTACTAATCCCCAGCTTCCCCATGTGGTAGTTAGAAATGTTCACTGAAGTCTACACACAATAAAAACCTTATCATTGTCTAAAAAAATCTATCAAAGAAGAGAAGTTATATAGCAGTGAATTCTATGTAATAAATCCCTGTTTTCATTTTGTTCCATTTATCTCCATGTTTTAAATTATTCTACCACTCTGAAAAAATGGAAGGCTTCCTTACTATTACAGCCGTGCTAGAAAGTGTGTATATGCTCAATGCCGTTTTTTCCTTTTTAATGTATAAGTTTTTTTATTTGACAAGCGTATAGCATTGCCTTTGTTAAGCTTACGCTAGACCCGCAAGTTCATGTGTGAGTTTTGACTGAATTCTGGGATGGAGACTAATTAGTCTCCAAATTTAATTCTTTTAATCCTTTAGACCTGCACTTACACAACTGATTAATGTGTTGTATAAAACTATATCAAATAGCGCATATGTGTTTTGTGTTATTTAGTATAAAAACTGGAAAACTCCCGCCATTTACACATGATACATCTATAATATGGGTCTTACAGTATGAAGTCTAGAGCAGGATCCAGTGGTCTAATTAATTCCTCAAACATAGGTATCTGAGATGCTCTAGGATATCTCGGAGAGCTCAAAGCTGGCAGACACTACACAGAACCTACAGGAGGCCTTGGCTCTTCCGGAACAGTTGCTGCAGTGTACGTGGGGCACCCTAAAATAGGTATAATTGTGGGGTACCCAACTGAAAGTCACCCTTAATCCACTGATTTTAGCTTGGAGAGGTGAAACAAAAATTTGAGCTGGTAACAAGATTTCATTAGATTAGTTCAGTTTAGAAACAGGGCAAGGTGGTGTCACCGTGTTTATAAAGTATGTATTTGGCTTCAAGCTAGCTTTGGGCAGCCTGACCACACACTAACTTCAGTATAATCAGGCTTTATTGCTTTCTGCTATCGACCAACATGACCAGCAGAGCTCAGGGATCAGAGCTCAGTGATAACTTCAGCAGACTGATGCCTGGGACAAAACTCTCCACTCGGTTGTACCAAGGACTTTCAGAGCTGGTGGACTGGTTTGCTCATTTGGATTTTGGCTGTCTCTGGAGGACTGGGACAGAGAATCAGAGGCTTACCTCATACCCCGCATTTTGAGTTAGTTCCTTGCCATTGCGGGAGCCTGAGATAATTAATTTTATTTCCATTTCTCCTGCCTCTATTTCCCAACAGTGTGGTTGCCTGAGGAGATGAATGCTTAAGTTCAAAGTCACCTGGGAGAATCTAAGTAGGATGCAATGACTTGCAGTTCACAGAAAGTCAGTTTAGATGATCTAATCACCCTTTCCAGCCTCAACCTCTATGAAACCATATGAAAAGGATAGAAAAAGGACTTGCTTGTATGACTGTGAACAAAAAGAAATGCTTCTCATTCCATTGCAGGTAATGATTTTGACATGGTCTCTCAACTCTTGGCTTTGCAGATGCCCAAAGCTTAACAGCTTGAGGAAGTTTTGATCTCTGATTGCAGCTTTAATCTGTGGAGGTGGGAGGGAAGGAAGCATTAAGTGCAAAATTGCCAGAAAAGGGCTGCTTGAATCAGCAACTTTTAGCCCTTCCACTGTGACTATAATTGATTTCAAGTCACAGTTTAACAAGGGAAAAACATCACATCATGACCAAACTGCCACCTAACCCTGGGCTTTGCATGAGGTTAGGGGAAATGTTGCCTCCAAGTTTTCTGATATTGGGCTATTCAACGGAGGACAAATAGTATACAAAACCACTTGGTTTAATAACAACTGTGCAGCAAGAGATTATTAATTGCAGCAGATATTACAAATGTGCTATCTCAACAGCACATGTAAAAATAAATGAAATGGTAACATAATTGCTCTAGGTTTTACATTATTTCAATTAACTTTGCTTTCATGTTCACTGATGTTACTGTCATGCTATAGCATTGTGCTTTGAGCATGTTCCTACCCTGCTCCCGGAGGTCTGCTGGGGTAACGTCTCTGGCATAGAAGTCAAAACTTCCTAAATTAATTGCTCCTTTCATCTCTTAATTAGAACTATGCTAATTTCCTTCAACATCATTATTATATAAAAAGCCACGCCTTCAGCTCCACATTGCTCAAGTATGTTGATGAGGGAGATGGAAATCATAAGAGCACCAGTACAGGGGATATGTAATGGGTAGCAATGAGATCCTCTTACTAGCCTGCATCATTTTCTAGGGCTTTAAGAGACAAGATTTTCTGATAATTCCACAAATTCCTGCATAATTCCTCCCCTTCTGGTGGGAGCCTAGTCCAACAGTTAATAGACAGCAGTGGAAAGTTCTTCTTCAGCTGACCTATGCCACTGGGTGCTGTAAGAACTTTCTGCCTAAAGGGAAATAAAAATAATCAAAGCCACATGCAGGATATGACATCAAGTCTTCTTTTAGTAGTTAATTTCTGATACTTCATACTAAAGTAAGACTTAATAGTAGATTTTCAAAGCTCAGGTTCATTTCTGTCCAAGGATGTCATTGTTAGGTGGCCATGAAAGTTTTTTTTAGTACATGGGGGTTTTTTTGTTTATCCTGAAGTTGAAGTGGTTATTGTAAGAACAGACCCACCTTTAACATTGGAACGTGGAAGGTGAAACACAGAGGAGGGTGTTCAGTTCAGGAAGTAAAGCTGCCTATTTAGAAATTGAAGACCAAACATGCTTTAAGGCAAATGACTTTTTGAGACAAAATACAATTTAGTCTTTACTTATTTTCATATTTCTTTACAGTTGCCATGAGAATATTTTAATAACCTTTGTAGAGTTTAAAATGATGCAGGTAATTGCTTTAAGTAATTTTAGTGCTATTAAAGATAACAAACCTCTTGTGTAAAATACTTTGCTAAGCAATGATCAGCAGAAAAGGGGTAAAGATGTTTTTAGTGCAAATATGAGTTCTTTTTATAGGTGAGCTGAAGTGAGAATATAATTACATTATCTATAAAATAAAAGATGTGCAGATATTCAAACACCTATCATCTCAATCTTGCGTTGACTCATGCAGAAAACACATAAGAATTTTAACTAGCTCCATTTCTACCACTCAGCATCTTGCATGTGATCTCTGAACCCACCTCCAGGTCGCACTGATAATGTTTGAATTGCAACGTTATTCATCACAGCACATTTATAATACCTGAAACCAAATTCCTCCCAAATTACTTGGAAGACACTCAGAGGAACAAGTGAGCATAAATCTTGCACACCTTGCTTTCATTTCTTTTCCTGACCTTCACGATTATGGCTACAAAATCTTTTGTTTCTTTTTGGCTCTACTTCATTAAAAATGTGTCAGAAAAGTTACTCTTAGAGAAGTTTAGGACTTTGAAAAAGTAAGTCACAAAAAAAGCTTTAAAATCCCAAGTGAGCCGTAACATAACTTGTTTCTCTAGGACACTATGTCCTGCTAATGAGTTGTGAGAATCCTTACTCCCTGAATAAACAAAAAGAACTTGTGTTTTTTGTTTCTTTCAGGCTTTTTAAGGGATGCAAGTGACATACGCTCAGAATAATCTCACCAATTTTTAACCAGCTAAAGGTTAGACATGATAACCGGGCATGTAATCTAGAGGACAATCCACACCATAATAAAACAGATTAAATAGATTGTTCTGCAGAGGTGCTGATCTTCATTGAGAAGGATGCAACTTGCTGTCAAGAATACATTTCCTCCAAGACCTTAAATTAAATGTTAGAAGGTGTTATTGCAGACTGACACACCGTCACTTCATCACGGCTGCACAGCACTGTCTGTTCACGCCTTCGTGGCACCCTTGCAATCTGTGCCCGAGGCAGGTCAATCCCCAGTAAGTGGCTCTGCTTTCCCACAAGCAAATCCCAGTTTAAACAGATCCTGGATCTTGTAGGGCTCTGGCTTTAAAACCTGATGGAGACTGGAGGTCATTTTTGTCCCTTTCTTTGTTGTACATATTCTTCAGCTCTGGGAACTGTTGGCCTTAAATCTAGAAAGGAACTTTTAGTGCTACCCTGCTCCAAAGAAAATGTGCAACAAGCTGGGTAACAGTTGCCAAAGTAATTTGGAAAAGGAAAATAAAAGAAAAAAACATCAGTTTAGCTAGAAAAGACATCATGTGGCTGAGACTGTTAAACTTCTGCTACCACCTGGGACATGCTTTAGTTGAGTCATACTGGCCCAGCTCGTCTACAATACTAATTTCTTGCCAAACCAAAAGGTTAGAGAAAGCTTCTTCCACTTTTTTTCATTGTGAGCTATTTCTTTGTGGTAAAACAGACCAGAACAGCATTTCAAAGCCTACCACTCACAACCTACAACAGGAATTTACTTCTTTTCCTCTCTTTGTCTTTTTCCCTGCCATTCATTTATTCTGCTCTCTGGACAATGTTTCCAGGTAGAAGCAGCTCTCTTCCAAACAGCCTGAAGGAAAAGAAACCTCTTTCTTTCCCATTCTCCTCGACTAGCAACATCGATTTTTTAGCCATTAGCTTCTGTGAGCTGGATGTTAATGAGCCTGCACGATATAAGTAATGATGATGGATGCTTTCCAGGTGCACTTACGGGTAGCCAAGCATTAATTCTTTCCATAGGCTAGCTGCAACAGCTCCTACCTACAGGGAGACGCCATTTGGCACGTATCCATCCATTACTGTGCTATCCTTTCACTGAAGCTCAACGTATGGGGTAACCTCAGTTCACAGAATTAATGCCTAATCACTGTGAATTGGGGAATTCCCCTTCTTCCTCTTACCTATTTTTGACATAAGAAGAACCGTATTCTTGTAGTTTTCCCTCCTGATCTGCTCTCATTGAACTCAATAGCCAAAATACCTTTGGGGGTTTTTGGTTGCTTTGGTTTTGGGGGTTTTTTTGCTAAAAAACTTCATCTCTGAATATTTGCCACATGCAGGTGTTCCTGACTTAGGCAAGCAGCCCCTAGGGTTGAACTCAATAGCCAAAATACCTTTGGGGATTTTTGGTTGCTTTGGTTTTGGGGGGTTTTTTGCTAAAAAGCTTCATCTCTGAATATTTGCCACATGAGGGTGTTCCTGACTTAGGCAAGCAGCCCCTAGGAAGGTCACGGAGCCATAAGGGGGAAAAGAAGATAATTGAAATTTTGCAAGATATTCCTTCACTCCTTTCTCCGTCAAAATTCTCAGCCCTAAACAAGAGTTGAATAAGATATGCAGGTAACGACCCAACAGTTCCTCATTTAAAATATTTGTACCTCTGCCAAAGTAAGCAGTCAGCAAAGAATTACTAGGTGCTCTTTCTCCTCTTGTTCACATCTAAAACAGTAGACGTGTTGCTGCAGAGCAAGGCACTGCTAGACCAGGCTAAGCATCCCTCTAAAGCATTGCTCAGTCTCATTTTAGAATTAATAAGGCTGAGCTGCAAAGCATTATCCTCGACAGCAATGAATGGCAAGTAATCTGACCAAACTCTGCTGGGTGGATACTTCCAAATGCAGACATGCTTTCCAAAAGAACAGCTTTTCTCTTAGAAGAATTTAAGACAAGCTGCTCCTGTCACAGGTGTTTTCCAGGGAGAGATCTGAGTGAGCACTGAGATATTAGCCATAAATAGTCTCCAGAAGTAAGACAAAGGACTTCTTAGAGAAATTTGATCCTGAACAGAGAAGCAACAATGTCTGTGACAAGGACTAATAGACATGTGCCTAGACCTTCTGCATGTGTTCTTGAAGAGATCAAACCCAAAAGGCTATGTTTTCATAGAATATAAGCTAGTAGAGTTAATTTTTTAATAGAGAAAGCCCAAAGAGACTAGATTAACGAGTACTGAAATAAATTGAGCAATGCAATACTTTCTCCATGCCTACTGTGCCTTTGCCCAGTGGGTCCTTGCTGGGAGCGCTGGGCCTGCAGGCAGATGACAAAGCTCTGGCTGAGGTCTAAATCACTGAACAGGATGTGGAAAACTACTAGGTATGACACAAGAAAGTGCTGAATGTATTAAATAGCAATGCAAGAAATCAAAAAAGTTACAGATAGGGCTGTGAGGTGTGGCCAAATTAGACAGGTAACTATACAGAGCACCGGGGACTTTTTGGGAAGCCAAGCCTAGCAAGGCCAAGTACCTGGGGAAGGATATCAGCAATACTGTGTAAAGATGAGGTTGCCTACGTATCAGAAAGAGCAAGTTTGGGTATGGACATAACAAAATTGTGACCAATGCAAAAAAAGTAATTAGGTGCAGGCTGGTTACTTGGGATTGAGTGAGGGTGAAGAGGAGGAAAGTGGGGGGAAAAGAGGAGCAAATCATGCTATCAGGGTTGTTCGAGGTCCCTGCAAGCAGCCTTACTCCTGATCACTGCAGCTTGGGGCCCAACAATAAACTTGCCGTTTCTGTTGCACCCACACCTTTCTTCCATAATCAGGAGGGACTCAGGGTGTCTAAGGGAACGTCGGTGGGAGCCGTGGGAGCTCCCTTCCTAGCAGAAACGGGGGCACAAGAGGATGGTGCCACCTAACACTACCACCCCTTCCTACCCCTTTGATGGGCAACAGAGAGCACTAGTTTGCTTTGCATAACTTCATCAGATGGCAATCTTTAGAAAATTGAAATATTCTGACTGCTTTTATTTTCCACCCTGTCTCTCCATGCTCAGACTATCCACTTTCCTCTTCCTAAAAGGGCAAAATCCATGAGGAAACCTCCTGACATTGGACATATTTGAAATCTACTGCCACAAGCCAGTAGAAGTTTGGTTTTTTAGAGTGGGAGTAACAGTGTTCGTGAGGTTTTAACCACAAGAGGAAGATCTTGTGAAGGAAGACAAGGTGGGAACTACGAATTTGGAGATCATAAGGATGTCCCACGCTGCACGCCCGGCACCCACTCTCACCCCTCACCAAAACAAGTTTCTCAGTCTAGCTAAATCATTTCAAATACGAGAATTCTGTTCTCCTGGGTCATTTTGGGCCGAAATAGGAGCAGGGGAAGGAGGGAGAGGGTTACTTCCTCAGGTAGTGAAGTTGTGTCCAGATGCAGACTCACGGGGCATGTATTGCAGTTGTGTTGTTGCTCTGTCCGCACCAAGTTAACCACCCGTGAGCTGCATCGCAATAACCACCCCGGTACCTCATCTCCAGCTGAGAAGTCAAACACATTGGACTAAACCACGGTGATTTACTGTTGTATTGACCTAAGCTAAACTGCATAAAGATGATTTACAGATGTATTGACCTAAGCTAAACTGCATGAAGGTGCTTTCCAGGTGAAATGTGTCTACCTAGAAAGTTGACAACCCATAGACTCAGGAGGTTTGGTTCCATTTCCAAGATATCAGATCATTCCCGTTTCTCTTCTCTGGGCTTTCTGGGACAGGTATTCACACCATTTGTATATGGAAATAGGCAAATCCTTGATCGGCTGCACAAGGATCTGAATGCAAAGCTATTTCCAAATGTCTGCACACCCCAATGAGCCGTGCTCCGGTACATTGCGTTTTCTTCACTGCAGATACAATATTTCCCTCCTTTTTTGGCCCCGATACACTCCCTGCTTTCTATTAACCAGCACAGCCTCAAGTAAGGCAAAACCAGCAGCACTTCCAGCTTTACACCAGCCATAATTTACCTTACAAAGAAGCAACTCCATGGCCATTTTGAGATTCTTCCTGCCTCTATGAGTTGACTTCACCTAGGGAAAAATGGCAGTAGTAGGACAGAGAACGCATCCTATCCAAATGGCTCATGTTTCCAAGTTATAGGTTACCTTTTTTTTATTATTTCTTTTAATTTTCAGCTGAAAAAGATTAACCAAGCTGAGTGGTGCATCACACAAAACAGTGGATAATAACTCTCAGTTTATAGCCACATGAAAGCACTGTTAATTTTCCTCTACTTGCTCTGGAAATAAGGCACAGAAACAATAAGGTCTGGAGGTAAGACTGTAAGTACCAACAATGTTTTTTTTTCTATCCACTAAGGTTTTAGTTTGGATCTGACAGTCACCATTGACTTATGTGCCACTTGAGCAGGCATTCTGGTGTCATTCGCAGGGACATGTGGTTTAATGGGCCTTTTATGAACAATTACACAATGGTGTAATTTACAGCATTAGCCTGGCATACTCAGCATGTAACAGGATAGACACAGCAGTAAGGCACAGCGCGGAGAGAAGGAAATCAGACAAATACAACACTGGCCAGGCAGACTCCCTATAAAGTTAGCAGCTGAGAAGCTGGGCATGCAAACCACATGAGATCCACTCCAAGAGCTGAGGAAGGCTATCTCACCTTAGAAGCTCATTTTAATGCTGATGATAGCCAAATTATCACTGGGCACTTTTCCTTTGGAAGGCAGAACTTCAGCATTTATGAAACTAAACACTAAGTTTATCAACATTTAAGTTCTTCAACTCCGTCTATTAAATCTTTCCACCAGAAGTCATAATGATGATGGCTGTCATTATGATTGTCATCACAGCAGCAGCATTTTGCGAGCACCCAGGAACCCAGTAAATTGTACTGCAACGTTTAGCCCTAACTTGTATTGATCCTCCAGCTCCAAATCTCAAATCAAAAGCCATTTCTGAGGTTTTTTAGCTTGTGTGGATCAAAGGCAGAAAAGAGCCACGGGCTGCATTAGTCACCCTTCTGCAGAGAAACTATGAAGGGCCATTTTAAACTTACAGTTCATGCATTGACTTGAGACATCTTCTGGAGCTTACTTTGTCAGTCAGGTCAAAGACAGACCTGAGTCTTAACAGACTCCATCTGAAGGGCACCTGAAGCCAACAGAAGGTCCCACGGCTATTTCTACTGCACATGCCAGCCATGCACCAGTCTCCAGAACATGAAGAAGAGGAAAGACCTGGCCAACCTGGGAAGTGACCAGTCCATCTCCTCTGGCGCACCAGGGCTCAACTGACATGGCTACACCATGACCATGGGGTAGGGTAGTTCAAACTCCCTTTGCCAGAGAGTGTACATGGGGCTCAACTTCCTGGGCTGCTGGCATGCTCTGTAGGAGAAGTGCTGCTAGACAGAAAACAAAGCTGGAGCAGGGACAGCAAGCCACAGCTCTCTCACCACTCACTTAGTCCAGGACTTAAGCACTAGGGTAGAAAGTAATTTTCCCTCCCGCTACGGTCCATGCATTGGACTCTTGCCCACGTGGTGACATAGAAGTGCTCTTCCATAGCATGCAGGTCTAGAAGCTTGGGAAGCGAAACAATGCAAGTTTAAACCCCTGAGGCTGAAGACAGAATCACCATATATATATATATGGTCTGATATACTGCTTCTGGACCAAATACTCTTATTAGCCTTTCATGCAGTAGGCAGACATCACTGTCAACTGTTGTCTTTTTAAAGAAAAAAATGGTCACTTTTCTATGCTTAAAAAAAATTAAAAAGTTAAAACCTAGATGGAAGGTATGATTTTGTCCAGCAAATCTTCCTTCAAAGAGGCAGCTCACCAACAACCGCAGTTAGACACTGAAGTCAGGGAGATGCATATGGGCTCAGATTGGACTCGGACGTTTCCCGTTACCTGTCGGCCTGATGGGTGCTTATGAATATAATTTCCAAGTGCATCATTTTCCCAGTTCACTACACACAGAAAGTAGGGACCATGCTCAGTCTTCTGAAGAACTCTTCATTCTCTGTCCCAAACTGCTGCACAGTCATGCCCTGTTCTTTGGTATTAGACTTCACAGAATTCCTACTGCACTCTTTTTAGTGGGAACTGCTTCAGAAGTGGCTGAAGTACTCTCTACATATTCCTCATTTTTATGCATATAAATTTTAAAGCCAAACATTTGCTGGCACGTTACAGCATTTCCATGATGCTCTCCATTCACAAATGAGGAAAGTGACTCAGAGTTGTGAAACCATTTGCCCAAGTCTGTAATGGACTACTACAAGCTCTGAGTTTCCTTGGTTTTAGTCCCATACTTAGACTGTTAGTTCACAAAAAACAGTTCTTGAGCACTGAGTACCTCCCTCCCCACCACCAAAAAGAGAAATTGAGGTTGATATTAATGTATTCTTATTGTATGGCCCTTTTGACGCAAGTGGGCCAATGTAAATGGAATAGCCTCTGGTTTAGTTGCTTTGAAAACTGTGACATAAATTCTAAGTAAGTGATCACAAAAAATTAATAAAATCCCCTTGCCACGCACAGAAAAGTGATCCGTGTTCTTTTTGCAACAGACTTGACAGGTCTATAATAAGAAATATTTCATTACAGCAGTAAAGCTCATTGTCTGCAAATGTTGTAAAGTAAAATAAATGAGAATTAATATTAATTCTTCATTAAGTTTTGATGTAGATTCTGCCCTTGAGCTGTAAATCCAGGGCATTGCTCTTCTAGAAAGCCATTAGTAACATGCAGGCCCTGCTGGTTGTTTGAGAGATGTACACGATGTACCAGAGATGGAACATTTTCTTACGTATCCCAGTTACCACACTAATCTCCATGGAGGCCACCTACACCACAGACTTGTGATCTCTCATCCCTCTCTGCTGAAATCACTGAGAACTGTGGGTGAAAGTCAGGGCTGAATTTGTTCTACCTTTTCCCAGACTGCCAAGTTCAGGAGCCCATGGATGGCCTTGCATGCACAAGGATGAAATCATGTGGCCAGTACCATCAAGAGGGGTGGCAGCAGGAAGAGCTGTGCCATCAGCAGATTGTCTCTAACATCCACTCCAAAATGTCATCTCACTATCTTTAGCTATCTAAAGGCTAGACACCATGGCAAAGGTGGTCACCCAAGTTTCCTCATGGACAATAAAATAGACAGGTACTTCCACAATGAACTTCATTTGTTGATACGCCATCAAATGTAGGTCTCTTTGGAAGATATCTTCCGTTGTTCTCAGGAGATACCCGGTCTCTCTTTACTAACTAGAAAGAAAAAAAAACCAAAACCTGAGACTGGAGGCATAGGTTGAAGTCAAATGAGCTGCACCCTACACCAACATCCACCTGTAAGTTCTTCAGTAAGAGCAACATTCCTCTCTCCTAATTTAAGGTAGGCATCCATGTACTTTCAGACAGAGATAAAGATATAGTAAAGCCATTGTACAACGGAATTAAATTATGATTACTTTTCTACAAGAGGGTGAGGCTGAAATGGGAAAAGTGGTAGAAAACTGTTCTGAGGATGAGATCTGGATGGAGAACACTTCTGAAATGGGGCTTGCCCTGGCTGGCAAAGAGAGACCTGAAAAGATCTGATTTCTCTTGGTTTGTGCCGAGAGATAGAGAAAAGTACCCTGAAGCTAAAGGAAAACACTGACAAAAAGAAAAATTGGTGTAAAATTGGCCATTAATATATTTAAGCTGGCAATTAGAAACAAGTTCCATTAAATCAAGTCCCAGCCTGAGCTTAAAGAAGAGAGAAGAATCAACTTCTCATAGGGCTTCATACTGTCTGAGAGGAAGGTATGAGGTACTGTTTTTGATTACAGGTGACTTGACCCACAAGACCTCTTCCAACCTGATGCTACTGTGTTCTCCAATACTGTCATTGCTTTCACAATTACAAGTGAAAATTGAGGGCACTCAGCACTGACCGGTCCCAGATCCCAGTGCAGCAGAGAGCTCTAAGGCTCAAATTTGCTTTTCTCAATTGCTGATGGAAGTATTGGCTCAACAGAATCAGAGAAGAGCCAGCTGGGCACGGCATCCCCTGGCCTTGTTCATTTCCTCAGAAATAATTTCTCAAAAAAGATGTTTCCATTTTGCTATGGACTCCCAGGAAAGTCCTGGATTAGCTGTTTTATTTTTTTCACCTGCTTGTGCAAACACGTTTTAGCCGATAATGACTCAGGCTGCAGTGGCTCCCTTTGGAAGGATTACAATGACAGCAAAAGAGGCTGATGAAAACTGTAACAATTCCCTCTTCCCCCAGCTGATTTGGAGCAGCGAACGCTAACGTTAAAACGTACAAATGGCTCTGCATGCAATTTTAATATGATTATCATATGAGAAAAAGAAAGACCATCTGTGGAAGCTAGAAGATCTTAATGGGAGGTTTAATTGACTTCATTTATCTAAGGGGAGATATATGCATCTCAGGACCTCCAAACCAGTTAGGGAGACACCTTTGCTGTGCTATAATTAACGGTTTGCTCGATGGAGGGTGCAGTATACCTGAGAGATTGTAGATGTCATATCCCGCTCTGAACAGGAAAAAGCAAAGTTATAAATCACCTTTATCACCAAGATGACGATTAAGGACAGAAAGTAGCGTTTTAGCGTAAGAAATGGATGAAAGACTGCGGCAGGACCCAAAGGCCTCAGATCATAAAACAAATAACCGTGATTAAGCAGATCAAAAGTCTTTAACTTATTCAGGGCCATAAGGACCAAATTAAACGCCAAACCATTTAGGAAATGGCTTTCATAACATTTCTTGTTATGAGCAACTTGGCGGGTGTTCAGGAAGTTCATTAGGAAACGGGAGCAACAAATCCACTTTATTGAGTCAAAAAGATCACGTTGCTTTGAATTTAGTATATCAGAGGGAAAGTCAGCAGCAGAGAGGACCATGGTTTTAAGTGAACACAATCCATCCAGGCACAGCCTGATTGCCCAGAAAGGGTTCCAGCCCTTGTACGGCCCATCCTACACAGCTGCCTTAGCGTTACTTGCCTCTTTTGACTTCCTTTTCCTTTTGATGACTTGTAAGGATATCATCAACCACCAGCAGAAATTGGCAAGGATTTTCTAATTAAACACACTGCTGCAAAATGCCAGTTTGTCCAAATTCAAGGGGTGTCTGTGTAAGGGGGATAGAGGTAATTCCCAAGAATTTTTTTCTGAATTTTTTTTAAAATAATTTTCAAAATTTCCAATTTGAAGTAACATTTTCTTCAGAAACCTACATTACTTCTGGCTACAAAAATTAAGATAATAAGAGAATGATTGAAATGTAACTGCTATTTTAAGAGATCTTTCTACCCAGTGACACAGCTCCACAGGAAATGTACACACTTGTAAAGTGATCTGGTGATGGAAGTAGCAAAAGGCACTCCTTCAGCCCAAGAGGAGTCCAGACCTTCCTTCAGTCTCCAGGAAAGTGTTGTAAAAGCCACCTGCGGAAACCCCTCCCCTAGCAGTTCGCAACTGAAATCACCATAGATCAAACACAGAGAAGCACAGCTGCTTCTCTGCCCATCTCTGGGTTACGTTTTAGGTGCCTATCAGATGGAGCTTGCTCGTTTGTACAGGGATTTATCACAGAATCACTAAGGTTGGAAAGG
>NW_010563046.1:0-5169 GCF_000687285.1 Phaethon lepturus
TATAATGACATAGGGCGCTCTTGACGTTTTGTTTATGACCTTATCAGTTAGCGTTCAGTGGCTAGTCGCAAGCATTATGAAGTGATCACCTAGGTTATTCTCCTCTGTATGTTTTTTTTTTGTTGTTTCTTTCTTTCTTTTTTTTTTTTTTTCCAGAGACGCCAACAGCCTTACCAAAATTTGAGCAGATTTGAGATACAGTCATAGTTTAGGTAGATGTTAGTCTCGGAGAACTTATTTTGTGTGCAAATGAATATAAAAAGAACTTAAAGTATTATTACACACATGATATCTACAACTAGGACTTTGATAACTGTTATATAAAGTGTGTAAAGTTTGTATTAATAAATTTTTGTAAACAATGCAATTTCGTCTAATGTTTGGGGGAGACAAATCTAGAATCTAACAGTGAAAGCTGCATTTCATTTTTTTTTTAATTAGTTCATTTTTAAGCAGCGTTCTTCTAACTTTTCATGCCTGGGATATCTTTTTATTAAGTGTCTACATTTTATCATCAAATAACCTCTAACATTTTTACTGATGGTTACTCCTCTGTTCGAGTAAACTAAAGAGAGCTGTTGAAGAGCCTCGTTGCATACACACACCAGCTCAGTAATACTCTCTAAAATATGCAAACCAAACCAGTCGGTGCCTATCGTCCATTCCTCTAACAATTCCTGTGCTTAGAAGCTGTTTATTTCAAGCGGAATCGGTATGTTTGATGAGATCTTCACCTAATCCGCTTTTAATGAACATTCCGTATGTGATAACGTGCTTCCCAGCATCACCAGGCTTGGGCAAGGGCAGCATCTTTCTTTGGATTAAAAATGCACTGGGCTGTCTTAAAAAAATGATACTGCAACACAACACGGAGTTATTTAGGTTTTACAGGGTAATAGGTGGCTACAACGGAAAAGCACAGGCAGGGTAGTTTGTCAGCCCAGCGTGGAGGTCAGGATATCCGACCTTCAATCTTCACTTCAGTTTAGCAGTAATGCTTATGTTTATTTTTTTTATGGTAGCTCAGGGGCTTTATTCAAGTATGTTGGAAAGCAACAGCAATTTAGTTTAAACTAAACTCCATTTCCTTCTAAGATTGTACAATTAAAAACTAAAGCACAGGAATTAAGTGACAATTTCCTAGCAATTTATTTTTCAAAACTCTAAGTCCAGGATTTGAAACAGACTGGTCATATCCTCTCTGCCATGAATCCATCTTCCATGCTAGTTTCAACTAGCATTTTACTGACTAACTGGAAAACACCGAGAGAACTTAGAAAGCTGGTGGTATCAGTGGCATCTGTTACGAATTAGTGCAAACCGGGATAAAAGTTCTGATTAAATGCAGGTTGGGTCAGAGAAGAATGCAAAGAAATACCTGTCGGGGGGAGGGAGAAAAGACAAGGATTTCTCAGAATGATAGCATAAGAAAATCAAGACACTGTTTCCCAAAGGCAGCATACAGCAAAAAACTGCTGTTAGGCTTATTCAGTATTTGTGCTCATACATATAATCACACTACATTTCCTGCCCATCTAAACTGAAAATGTACTTAGGAAATCCAAGCTGAAGACCTTCTTGATATTGGTAGCTGGAGGATGAAATTTGGGATTATTCCATCTGAAAAATAAGGTCATATTCATCAAGTCCTGGCACTTGTTGAAGATGTACAGAAGATGGAAATTCTGCTGGAAATGACATAAAGATGGTCCTAGCTTCACTCTACTGAAATTCCTCCTTACCAAATCACATATGATTTCATGAAGAGGCTCAGCTCTACTCCCAGTGATTTAAACTGCCATCTGAAATGATACACTTGGAAAATGTGTAATACTGAGTCTTATAGCATGAGTTTTGCATGTTCTGTATGCTGCTATATGACTAGCAGCAGAAATGGAGAAACCTGGCTGACGAAACATGAATGACTAGACAAGACATGATTTTGGAGCCTCGCATTGTAAAAACCTCCTGACATTCAGTCAAAGTGACAAACTGCACTTAATAAAGGAGGCTCAACAGAGCAGGACAGATTGCTCCAGATTCCAGCCCTCAGAAATGTGGTGCAACACCACATCTGTCACAGAGCTACATAGGTCATCATAACCAGAAGAGCCTGAAAGAACCAATTCCTGTAGAGCCCTGGTGTAAACCCAGCTGTGGCCAGCATCTGCCTTTCATGAGATTTGCTTGTGAGGGTGCTGACTTCCTCTCCATGTGCCTCTGGAGCCTTTCAGTCTTCTTCAAAAAACAAAGTTCATCTATCGGCTGTATACATTTTCACCTAGAGTTAAGGAAAATAGAAAATCAGGAGGAAGTTGGATCTTTTGGGGGCTTGTTACTTGATACTTTTGCAGCTCAATTTCCAGTTCTAGGCTAAATCGTTTAGTCTTTCTTCAGAAAAACCTTCACAGAAAATACATCCCTGAAAATTTTAAGGACCTCATGCTTAGCCTCTAGAAGTACATGTCCTCATACTACACTCACAGATTTTTAAGACCTGCGGGGACTCTTACGATCATCTACTCTACCTTAGATAATACAGGGTATAGGATTTAATGGAGTCCTTCATTTAGTATTTAATGTCCGAGTGAGCTATTCTGTATGACAGCAGTATTGATTGCAAGACTTGCAGGAATGGCAAATTTGCTGGATAAGTTGTTCCAAATGTGGCAGTTTAGCGCTCTGTTCCTTGTTTCAGTTTGTATCATGTTTGAGTCCAAGAGATTTGTAGCCTGCTGACGAATCTCTAATGCCTGTAGATTTTCCTCTCCATGTAGGTAGTCTTAGGCAGAGATTGACTCTCCTCTGTGCCCTGTCTTTGAGGTAGCAAGGTTGATCTTCAAAGCACTCACCATGAGGGAGGTTTTCCACAGATGGCATTATTTCTGAATGTTTGTATTTATTAACATCCTTGCTGAAGTGTGGAGACTAGAACTGGTTACAGTGCACAGTTACAATCCTTTCCCACACCTAGCTTCTTTTCCGGGTGATTACTTCAGACGCACAGAGGCCCTGTCCCAGAAGTGACACCATCGTTCTTGGTTCCTGATTTGTATTACTTTGTGATAAGTTGTGTTAAAGCACTATTTCAAGAGAGTTTACCTTACTGAGCTCACTCTGGGAGACGTTAATTTTTTTCCTGCACAATTACCGTGTTTTGCCACCTCAGCTGTCACCTGGCTCCCATTCCTGTCACCTTTAGAAAGACTAGACCCATTCCAGCAATGTCATTTGTATATTCATACATGGGCCCAATCCAGCTCTGGTGCCGATCTGTGTATGTGCCAGAGAAAGATTTGGCCCAGTCTAAGTGCAAATCCTGGGACAGAGCAAGTCAGAGTGATGCATCGCAGGCTGCTGGCCAAATCTCCTTTTGCACTTCGGTTCCTAGAAGTAATCCCATCCTGGTGCAGCTGAGGGCCTGTTCACTCTAAACTCGCATGGGATGTCTGGAAGTGCTTTTTGCTAAAACTGACCATGGCTGCGTTACTTACCTGGAACCCACAGAGAAGAGAAGTAGTACATGACACATTAGATGTAATGAGGTTGAACTGCTAAGGCAGAGTTAAGTGTAAAACCTAATGCATCTTTTGCAATAATTAGTTAACTGACTGTTGATAGCCTCAAAACAGGACTTAGTTTTGAACGAGGATATTTAAGAACCAAAAATATGCTAATTTACAAGCAGTAGACAAGCATCCTATGTTTGCAATTTATCCAAGAGTGTTTGTTTTACAACTTTAGTAGTGAAATATCTAAGACAGATAGATGTATTGATCTCTGAAACAGTATAATTTCTTTATATGGATCACAGAGAGAAGACTTCTTTTTCGTCAGGCTCTGAGATGAGTTTCAGATATTCCACTTCACAAAGAACCTCATGGAGATTTACGGCAGTATGAAGTAGAGAAGTTGGACAGAAAAATGGCAGTCACTGTTGGTTCTTCTGTGGTGTCCTCCAGTGTCTCAATACCAGGATATGAGGAACTGCATAGCTATAATTGGATGGGAAATGATCTAACATGAACAAACACCTCCCAGCTGATCCCCAACATGGAAATGTGACCTGGAGAAAGGAGAGGGACATTGAGAATGAACAGTTTTACAAGAAAGGGAATTTCCATTACCATCTTCCACAGATCCCTCAAAACAAGCATCCAGGATGGAGCCTGTTTTTCTCATTTTCTGGGTCAACCACTTGGGAGTGAAAGGTCTGCTGATTTCAGACGAGTGTTAAAGGGTAGAGACACTTTAACAAAAAATATTTGTTTTTTCCTTTTTGTTACACATTTCTGAAAGTCTTGGGCTTTGTCCTCTGACTCTTTGCTCATGTCGGAAATGTTCATCAGCCTCATATCCTGCCCATTTTTGCAGGGTTAATATGCACCTCTGATAGCGTATATCTGATGTGGTATGTATATTTATGGGTGGAGAGGGCAGACTGAGAAAATAGTTGCCCAGGGTAAAGGGTTTACCATTCAAGTTTTGACAATAGATCTAAATATATATTAATTTTGGACAGATTAGGTTAGACTCAGCCTATGGCTGATCTCTGTTTTGACATTTATCTCCATGGTGAGAAGAATGGTTACTTTTGAGTGGTAGAGTGATGAATAAATGACTGCCTTTCCCTCAGGAGTGAAGATTAGTGTCACAAGAAATCAGCCATCATGTATGCAATATGCCGAATGTGTACGCTCTGCTCCCACCGCTTGGATGGGATTGAAACTTCCCTGACAGTTTGAGAGAATGAAAAGAGCTTGGGCGGTGTGGGAATCAGGCTGCTCTGAAAATGGTTAAACTTTTAATCAGTTGTGAGCTCTTGTGTCACCAGCAAAATAACAATATATGTAAATTAAATTGTAAAAATAGCACAAAGAAATCTTTCTCTCCCTTACTGTGCATATGTGTATGTTTATACAAATATTTCTAAATCGGACAAAAATGATAACATATTAAAGTTCCAATATTTATGTATTGGCCATAGCTAAACTTAGACACATCATCTAATTTTCACTGACGTCTTTCTTTAACAAGTTTTGTAAGAGGAATGATTTAAGTTCAAGGAAGTGCAGTGAGTCATCTGCACGGTGGGCCAGTGGCTGAGCTAAGTTTAGAATCAAGGGGAAGTTTGGATCTTCTGGCTCCAAGTTTTTCCCTTTTCAGCTC
>NW_010563047.1:0-1619 GCF_000687285.1 Phaethon lepturus
ACCGTTGCCGGCTGGTTGTGCGTCCGATGCAAACGCACGAGTAACTAGTTGCGTTGTTCTGATTTTTGCTGCAGATTTGGGGGGACCGTAGCACGCAGGGACCTGAACATCAGCTAGCAGGAGCTGCCCGCAGGTCCCGGGGGCTTTAAACGCCCTCGGATGCTCCACCGTCCGCTTTGGCTGGCTGTCCTTGGAGGAGAAAGGTGTTAAAGGGCCAGTGGCCCACTACTAAGCAACAGTTACCAACAACCTTAAGCAAATAAAATATGTGAGATTATGAAAACAGGGGAACTGCAGCCGATTCCCAGCGTCTCTGCTGTGTGAGTCAGTAGTGCATGTCTGCTGCTCCCCGCTCGTTCCTAGATGACAGCATCCACACATCAAATCCGCCGGCCCTTGGAGATTAGACATCCCCGAGTATTTATGAAGGTTTCAAATAACATGTATTTC
Organism: Phaethon lepturus; assembly: GCF_000687285.1. Taxonomy (NCBI): domain Eukaryota; kingdom Metazoa; phylum Chordata; class Aves; order Phaethontiformes; family Phaethontidae; genus Phaethon; species Phaethon lepturus. The sequence continues at coordinate 451 of NW_010563047.1, forward strand.
TCTGGCTGCTAGATAGCATGAGCAAGAAGCTGGGATTTACGGGTTCCTGTCCTTAAGGCTGGTTTTTCTTTTAATGCTTAGTTACGGGACGTTTCAGACGTCGTGCGCTATTTCTCCGTGCGTTTTGGCCTGCAGCTTTCACCCCAGCGCAGCTCGTTGCGGGTCAGGTCATCAAGCCATGACCACACGCCAGCTGAGAGAGAGGGAAATTCAGCTGATGAAGGGAGGGTGTTATCCCAGCGGTGCTCGATGTTGGGTTTTTACGCAGCTCCTCAAGGTCTGAATGGCTCAGGGAATATTTCAGGGAAGTCCCACCGCAGGGGCCGGCTGAGTGGTCCCGGGGAGATGCCTGGGCTCCATCCAAAGGTGGGAGACCAGGAATCGCTTTCGGAGGTGCCCGTCCCGCCGCTGAGGTTCAAGGGAATACCAAAGCTAACGTTCACCCTGCAAACCTCTGGAAAAAAAATAGTCGTTTTATCCGGCGCATCGTTTCCAAGGTTGCTTTCGCGGGATGGCCATGCTGCTGGTGGAAGGGCTGGAAGCCATCGCTCGAGCAAAGGCATTTTACACGTGCAGATAGATTTATTTCGGCTCTGAGCTGTTGCTCTCTGGCACTATATAAATAACTGTATAGGCAGTCTATCTCCACGGGCAGATGTCGGTCTGTCCGAGCTCACAGAGGCGTTCCCCGGCTCTCTTGGCAAGTTGTGCTCCCGTAATCTATCAGGGTTTGGGGACGGTAAGCCTTGCTGCGAGGAAAAGTGCGCGTGTTTGAGCCGGGCAGTCACTGCCGGGGCTGGTTTGCCGTCCCATGGGCTGCGCCGCAGACTCTGACTTCGCAGCGATGCTGGTCGTTGTGGAAAGACGAGGATGGGGTTTGGGGTTGGTAGAGGGGACCTGTCTCCTGAGCTCTGCAGCCGTTTGGTTGTGACCTTAGATGACTCCTGTCCCCTCTGCAAGACGGGTCTTTTGGGCTGCATGTTGTGCGCTAGCCAGCAAAATACAGATCCTTGCCAGAGCGGCACTGAAGACAGGCAGAAAGTCAGGGAAATCCTTCTAAGAAGAGAAATGCAGCTGCTTTTCCCGACCTGCTTTTAAACAGCGTGGAGTCCATCTTACCTCACCCTGGGAATCGCTTTCCTCACCTGCAAATCAGCATCATTCTTCAC
>NW_010563048.1:0-253 GCF_000687285.1 Phaethon lepturus
GGCTGTAAAAAATAACAGAGTTTTTCTCGCTCTCACTTAAAACCTTTTTTTTTTATTTCTCTCCTTGGTTTTTGGCGCTTTTTTTGACGGTGGTATCGAAGCTTTCAGGGAGATCGAACTCCGCAGTGTCATGTAACGCAACTAACTACGACAGACTTGTACATTCCGGGAAAATGAGCAAAATCGAAGGATGACTTTCCAGGGGCGCACAGGCAGCGCCTGCCGTCATTTCTGCTGCGGGGGGGGGGGAAGG
>NW_010563048.1:329-916 GCF_000687285.1 Phaethon lepturus
CTTAGGAGGCAGAGTCATTTCTTTAACCACATGGAGCACGTATAACTGTGGCATTTCTCAGGATCTTTTTACATTTTTTAATCTCTTTGTTTTCCCACGAAAAGAAAAAGTAAATCGTGAAAACAAACCACCAGACTTAGCTGATGCAGTGCGAAATTCTCGCATCGCTTAAGGGTATAATAAGCAGTGAATAAGTAAATGTAAAGAAGAAGATGAAAAGGTAAAGACTCGAAATAGTTGCAGCACTTGGAGGACTCTTTTGGGAAATTAAAAAAAAAAAAAAAGAAAAAGAAAAAATAAGCTTTAGGACAGGGTTAGAATTCAAAGTAATTGCTAAACTGAAGAACGTTTTTCTAAAATAGCATATGATTCAGCAAAGACAAATGCAAAAGTCTACACCTAAGCAGGAATAATGAGTTGCATGACTGGACTAAATAGCAGGTCTGGAAAGAAAGATCTGCATTTCAGTGGCTGGCAGACCCCCCTCCAGGCTCACAATAGGGACAGTGTCACATGCCCATTTCAAAGCGCTCCGCGGATCCCTGCGCAGGAACGCGGGAGTTGGGGGGGTCCCTTTCTGTCCTGAT
>NW_010563048.1:947-2373 GCF_000687285.1 Phaethon lepturus
CGGAGGGCAAACAGCCCCCGGTTCCTCTTCGCCCTCCTGTTCACGGAGAATTCCTGCCCACCAGCACACATGGCAGTTGTTTAGCATGAAACGTGCTATTAAGTATTGATTAAGTGCATCCACATGTTATTCCGAGAATATAAAGAGCTATTAAGAGCCATTTGACTTTACCAGAAAGTCGCGAATATTAGTTAATGAATAATGGAGAAAATAGAGAGGTGCGGAGCGGCCGCCCCCCCCCCTTTTTTTTTTCCAAAGCAAGCAGAGAAAAGAGGAGGAAAATAGCTCTATTTTTTTTTTTTTATTATTCCAGGGAGAATTTCCACTGGGAACAATATAACCCAAGAGCTGCGACAGGTGGGAGGGAGATAACCGAGGGAAGGCGGCTTTGGACAATTAATATTAGGGGGAGATAATGTCCAGGTTTGTTAAGAGCCGGGGGTGCGAAGGGGCAGTGCGGAGGGATGCAGCAACACCCATAAATTATGAAAACCACTCAGAATTATGAAAAAAAAAAAAGGGGGGGAGGGGAACAGGAGGGAGAAAAAATTGCGAAGAAATTCCCCCTGCCCGGTGCGGACAGCGGATCGTCCGGGCTGAGAAGTTGCCTCGCTCCCCTTTGCCCGTCCTACAATTTTGCTTTTTTTTTTTTTTTTTTTTGGTGAAGAAAAAGAAGGTTTCAGGTAGACAACTTAATGCCCGGGGTCTTTTTTTTTTTTTTTAATGCTTTTATTGCTATTGCACTTCCTACCACAAGATGCAGAGCAAGTCAGCGGAGTTTGTATTACAACTATGTCATAATGTTTCACTGATGCAAAACATGTAGCCAGAGGGGGTTGCTAATGATTCCTGGATTAGAGAGAGGGAGAGCGAGAAGTGAGAAAAAGAAAACCTGGTTTCTGGTTTTTTTTGTTGTTGTTGGTTCTTTTTTTTTAAAAAAAAAAAAGCTACGTAAAACCTACCCATTAATATCCAGCACTTGCAACATCTCAGTATCTCGCAGAGACACGCGGATCTGCCATGAGCCTTTTAAACACCGCAAACGTTTTGCATATTCCACCTATTAATTATGTTTGCAGCCTATTAATTTCCGGAGGCTCTTTTCTAGAGAAGACAACTTCCAACTTTTTTGGGGGGTGGGATCCTCCAGGAGACGGTGCTTCCCACTCGGGATGGAGACCGTTGCAAAGTTGCAGTGTCCCCCCCAAAATAGTCTCTCGGGCGGTGCTGCGGGAGTGGGCTGGCTCCTCTCGGGGTGTGCAGCTCCCCTGGAGCGATGAAGAGGAGGGCGGGGGGGGGATACTTTGCCGGGATGAAGGAGCATCTTGTAGGGGTGCCAAGGGCACAGCGGGGTTTTCCTCGCCCTCCTCCTGCGCTGGGCTCTAGGCCCACTCGCAGGGTAACCCCCGGCTCTGGGGGGAGTGAT
>NW_010563049.1:0-579 GCF_000687285.1 Phaethon lepturus
GGGGTCCCCGTCCTTCCGGGGTGTGACGGAGCGGGGTCCCCATCCCTCCGGGGTGTGACGGAGCGGGGTCCCCATCCCTCCGGGGCTGCGTCCTGCCTTTGGGCCAGACCTTGCTCCCACACGACCCCCTCGTCCCTCTCGGGCGCCGGCTCGGGATGCTGGCAGCACCAGGCTTTCTACCCCGCTCAGCATCTCTTCCTCACCACCTTGGGCTTTAAAACTCGGGTTTCTGTGGCTGCGACCGATGGTCTCCACCAGTTGCCGAGGGGCGTGGGAGCTGCTCCTCCCCCCACCTGCCCAGACGCGTTTGTCTCCTGGAAAAGCAGGCAAGAAAGGGAATCGGTGTTTCGGTGAATGACTGGAATTTAAAGGGGGAGAAGAAGGGGACGAGGCTATTTCCCAGCTCCTAAGGGGTTGGCAGGGATAACAGAGAAAAGAGCAAAGTGTGATTTAGAAAGAGTACACAAAACCAAAAGTGCTGGAGGCCGTCCTGGTCGTAGTGCGAAGCCTCAGCCCGAGCGTCGATGGAGGATCGCATGGAAAGCCCGCGGCTGCTGGATGTGGCCCGGGAGGTCCGGC
>NW_010563049.1:616-1155 GCF_000687285.1 Phaethon lepturus
GTCACCCCGTGGTGTTTGGGGACCCTTCAGCCCGCGGGATGTGGGCCGGGGGCTAAGTTCTGGCAGGGGAAGGTCTCTGGCTTTGCTTTCTCAGCCCTTGGCTCCCCGTTGCTCTGACCGCTCTCCACCCCAGCCCCGGCCGTGGGTCCGTGTGTTCTGGGCTTGTCCCACCTGGAGCGGATCTCCAGAGCCGGGTAATCAGCCTCTGGTAGCAGACACCACGCTGGAAAACGCTGACATTATTAGTATTATTATTATTAATAATAATAAGCCTGCTTGCAATGGGAGCGCTGGCGGCATGGCTGAGAGCTCAGCCCCCGCGCCACGCACGCTCCACGAGTGGCCGTCCTGGTCACGAGGAATTAAAGCCTCAGTCGCTGAGGCTCAGCCCTGGCAGGGGTGGTCCAGTGCCGGGGGTCGGAGCCTGCACCCCCGGGCACCTCTGGGTGCCCCTGGCACGAGGGGGCTCAGCCCCACGGGAGGGTTCATCGGGTTGGGGGAATCCTGTTGGCAGGTTTGTGGGGACGGGACAGGCTGGG
>NW_010563049.1:1189-1474 GCF_000687285.1 Phaethon lepturus
AGGGATCGGGCATCCCTGCAGGTCCGAGGATCCCATGGATCTCCTCCCTGCAGGTGTGGGATCCCTGGAGATCTGGGATCCCTGCCAGGGTGGGCAGGACACCTATCCCTCCGCTCTGAGGAGCAGGATCAGAAGCAGGAGGAAAGGATTCTGCTCATGAGCCTCGGCAAAGTCATAATTTAAATGTAATTTAAATTCCCCTTTTTTCCCCCTTTCCTTCTGTATTGCTGTTTTCTTCACTAAATGGCACTTTTTTCATCTGTTGGCAAAATGAGGATCTTTCCG
>NW_010563050.1:0-244 GCF_000687285.1 Phaethon lepturus
TCAGTAACGCTCTGCTCTGCTGGGACCCCGCCGGGCGCCGGCGTCCCCCCCCAGGCAGGTTTGCTTTGCTTTCAAACCAGGGCTGTGTTTGGAAGAGCAGAGCGAGGCGTGCCGGCGCGCACGGACCGCGCTGCCGGGTAACTTCAAAGCAAGGTTCACTCATGTCTTTCCTGGGTCAGGGCTATCAGGGCGACCTGGAGCCTTCTGCTGTACGTCCCATTTAATCTAAATTAACATTGCTGAG
>NW_010563051.1:0-1934 GCF_000687285.1 Phaethon lepturus
GGACGGCAGCTTCAGGTGGGAAAATAGGGCCAGGACTTGCGCGGGAAACAGCCGGAGTGGGAACTGCCTGCTCCCACGCGTGACCCTGTTCCCACGTGCAGCCCTGCGGCAGGAGGGCAGCAGCTTTCCGTGTCTGAAAGTCCCTACGGGGCGGTGCAGAGCCAGGCAGTGTGACGCAGGGCAGGAGGCACGGTGCCGCTGGCCATCGCCGTGCTCGGAGTCGGAGGAGCAGGCTGCAGGAGGTCGTGGTTTTCTGACACCCTCGGGCGCGCATGGAGGTGCCATCGGTCAGGAGCGCAGGGTGTGGGGCACAGCGATGCTCTCGGCGTTTCGCAGAGCAGAGTGAGGTGCCCTTGGGGAGCGTTACCCCACACTACGGGGGCGAGGTGCCTGCGCTCTCGGGGCCGAGCCAGGTGACCCACAGAGGTGGAAGGCAGCAAAGCTTTTCCAGACCCTCAGCCAAGTCCAGGAGTGCAGGGACACTGCGGCAGCTGAACCCAGATTTCCTGAGCCAGCTCCCAGTGCCCCGGCCCCCAGGCCTTGGCAACTTGCGTGCTCCAGCAGCAGGTCACGGGAGCACCTTGTCCCATAGTAACTGTACCTCCTCTTCCTGTTTGAAGTGATAAACGAGCTGGACGGCCTGGCCAAGGGCCCAGAGATGGAGCACCGGGCCGCGGGCTATGCCCGCCAAGTGCAGGAGAGAGCCAGGAAGTCCATCGAGTTCCTGGAGGAGCGATTCGAGAGCCGGGACAACTGCTTGAGGGCTCTGACCAGCCGAGGCAACGAGCTGGAGTCCATCTCCTTCCGCAGCGAAGACACCACTGGGCAGCAGGTACGGGGCATCCCGGCCCCAGGAGGACGGGACACGGAGGCAGCGCTGCCGAGGGCTGGAGGCTCTTTGCTGCCGCTTCCTTGGGGGAAACCAGGGACCCTGGGGGCTGCGCGCTGCGAGGCGGGGTACCTCTGTCCCCACCTTCACAGGCTCCCACGGGCTGCCTGTGTTCCGGCTCGGAGCTGAGCTGCCGTAGGGCGTCTCAAGGCAGGGCAGAAGTCAGGGTGCTGGGGTTGCAGGTTTTTTCTGGCCAAGGGTGACGTTGCCCTTTTGTTCCAGGGAAACAACGATGACCTGATTCTGTCCTGCTGCCTCCACTATTGCAATGACAAGGCCAAGGACTTCATGCCCTCCAGCAAAGGTAGAACATCCTCACATCCTCTTTGTCCCTTCACTGTTGCATCCCACAGAGCCTTCTCCATTCTCTTTCACAGTCCTGGGAGCCGATCTCTCCCGCATTTTGCCTCTTTCAACACCAAAGTGCCACCTCCTGCCTCTGGTCAGCTCCAGGCTGTGGCCCTCCCCCCCATTGCCAAATGTGCACCTCGCTGCGCCGGGGATGCCCCAGCCTGTGAGAAGCCCACCATAAACGTCCCCGGAGCAATTTCATGGTGCCAGCAGTGGTGACAAAGGGCCAGAACGAGCCTCCTCCCCGCAAGCCCTGGTGCCTCCTGGCTGGCATCGGCCACGCGTGCTGGGACCAGACAGCCCCCGAGCTGTTGCCAGGGCAGTGGGACTGGGAATCGCATCAGCAGCTGCCCAAGAAATCAACCCGCATTTGTCAGTGCGAATTCTTAGCAGCTTAACTTGTCAGATTCACAGAGAAACCGTCACCAAATGTTTATGTGCAAATGATGCTGAATTTTGAAATCATGTGGATTATGGGGAATGGGGCCTGACAAGCTGACAGCCTCTGGTTTGTAACAAGGAGGCGCGTCACCAGCGCGGAGCAGAGGATGTTTATTGTTACACATTTCTTAAAGTGTCCGCACAAAACCTCCCGATCCCGCTTTCAGCAGCTCTCGGCCCCAGGCCCGCCCTCCCGCCGAGTCCCAGCTCCCCTTCCTCCCGGCACGGTCCGGCCGGGGTGCTCACCCCGCCA
>NW_010563051.1:1987-2632 GCF_000687285.1 Phaethon lepturus
CCGGCCGCCCCCCCCCCAGCCAATCTGGGCCCATGTTGGGCTCCCATAAACTCTGTTTTTTCCATTCCCGTCCTGGCTCGGAGGCACTGTGTTTCCTGTGCTCATAGGAACAGTACTCTGGTCACAGGACCCAGCTGCTTACACATACCCCATATGCTTCCCCTGCTTCGCACACACGTAAGCGTGGCTCCCACATCCCAGCCCGGCGCGTTGCGTGCGGGGCAGCTCATCCATCTGGGGGCAAGATAAACTCTGTTTTTTCCATTCCCGTCCTGGCTCGGAGGCACTGTGTTTCCTGTGCTCATAGGAACAGTACTCTGGTCACAGGACCCAGCTGCTTACACATACCCCATATGCTTCCCCTGCTTCGCACACACGTAAGCGTGGCTCCCACATCCCAGCCCGGCGCGTTGCGTGCGGGGCAGCTCATCCATCTGGGGGCAAGATCCCTTCGGTTATTTCTCAGGCTTCAACTCTCTCTGGCTGTCTGAGCCCCAGCCAGAAACGCCTCAGTGTCAGTGGTGACTCCAAAAAGCTTCGCAAAAAATAAGGGGTGGTTTTAGATCTTATAATGAGATCACCAGAATAATAGCACCAGCTTCCTGCTGGAGCCAGGGTCGCAGGCTGTCTTCCTGGCCTGGGTCA
>NW_010563052.1:0-1225 GCF_000687285.1 Phaethon lepturus
GGGCCCGCGCCCCGGCCCCCCAGGACGGCGCAGCGCGGCCGCCAAACGGCACCGGGAGCAAGCGCTTGGGCCTTGTTGTGCGTCCTGGCCGCGCCAACCCGCCCCTTTTCCCTCCCTCGGCCCACGCTTCCCCGCCGCTGGCGGCAGCGAATCTCACCCGTTTATTAATTTCCTACACAAATGAGCTGCGAACAAGGGAAACCGCAGCTCCTAGTACAGCGGACACGGCAGTCCAGAATGACTGGGCAGGGCTGAGCCCTGGCTGGGGAGGAAGCTGGCGGCACTGCCCGCCCCCGGTTCTCCTTGTTCTCCCTCCGCTTCTCGCCTTCCTTCTCATTTTCCCTCCATCTCTTCCCCCCTCATTTTCTCTCGGTCTCATTTTTCCCCTCACTGTCCTTCATTTTTCGTCAACGCGCCCCCCTTTTTCCTCTATCCCTCGTTTCTCCTCAGTTTCGCATTTTCTCATGTTCTTCCTCGTTCCCCTCTCCTTCATTCTCCCTTGTTCTCCCTGAGTCTTCCTCATTTTCCCCCTTGCTCTCCCTCGTTTCCTCTTGCTGCCCTTGGACTCCCTCATTTTCTTTCCATTTCTCTCTTTATTCCCTCAGTCTCCTACACTTCCCTCGTTCTCCCTCAATTTTTCCTTCAGTTTCCCATATTTTCTTTCACTTTTCCCTCAGTCTGCCACGTTTTCTCTCATTTTTCCCTCAGCCTCCCTCAACTTTCCCCCCTCATTTTCCCTCCTTTTTCTGTGTTTCTCATTTTTCCCTTGTCTCCCTCATTTTCCCCTCAGTCTCCCTTATTTTCTATCCATTTCTCTCAGTTTTTCCTCAGTTTCCCACATTTCTCTCTCTCATTTTTCTCTCAGTTTATCTCGTTTCCCCTCAATTTCCCCCATTTTCCCCCGTCTCCCTCATCTTCTCTCATTTCCCCCTCGGTCACCCTTATTCCCCCCTCCCTCCCCCTTTTCTCCTTTTTCTGTGTTTCTCTCATTTTCCCCTCGGTCTCCCACATTTTCATCGAACCACAGAGCGGTTTGGGTTGGAAGGGACCTTTAAGGCCATCTGCTCCAACCCCCCTGCAACGGAGCAGGGACATTTTTTTTTTTTCCCCTGCCCGTTTCAATCTTCCCCTCGGTCTCCTTCATTTTCGCCTCAGCTTCTCTCCCGTCTCCTCTTCCTCCCTCACGTTCCCCTCGCCCTCCCGCGCTCGCCCCGCAGCCCTCTCC
>NW_010563053.1:0-24119 GCF_000687285.1 Phaethon lepturus
GAAGGGATAGGCAAAGAAGGAGAGGCGGTGGCGTAGTCCTGTATGTTAGGGAGTGTTTTGACTGTCTAGTACTGGACGATGGTGATGAAGTGGTCGATTGTTTATGTGTAAGAATCAGGTGAAACCCAGCAAGGCAGGTATCATGGTAGGGGTCTATTATAGACCACCCAGCCAGGATGAAGAGACAGATGAAATAGTCTATAAGCAACTGGGAGAAGTCTTACAATCGCTAGTCCTTGTTCTCATGCGAGTCTTCAACTTCCCAGATGTTGGCTAGAAATACAATACAGTGGAGAGGAAACAGTCTAGGTGGTTCCTGGAATGTGTGGAAACTTCCTGACACAGCTGGTGAGTGAGCCAACTAGGGAAGATGCCCCACCAGACCTATTGTTTGCAAACAGAGAAGGACTTGTGAGTGATGTGATAGTTGGAAGCTGTCTTAGGAATAGAGATCATGAAATGACAGACTTTTTGATTCTCAGAGAAGTAAGAAGCGTCAGCAGACCTGCCACCTTGGACTTCTGGAAGGCAGACTTTGGCCTCTTCAGGACACTGTTTGACAGAGTGCCTTGGGAGGCAGTCCTGAAGGGTAAATGAGCCCAAGAAAGCTGGAGATTCTTCAAGAAGGAAATCTGAAAGGCACAGGAGCAGACTGTCCCCATGTGACAAAAGACAAGCCAGCGGGGAAGAAGACCAGCCTGGCTGAACAGAGAGCTTTGGCTGGAGCTCAGGAAAAAAAAGGAGAGTTTATGACCTTTGGAAGAATGAAGCCTCCATAATCCAAGAAGAAATGTTTAGCAACCTGCTGCACCACTTAGACACACACATCTAACTGTTTGAGTCACCATCTCTGGAGATATTTAAAAGACATGTAGATGTGGCACTTAGGGACATGATTTAGTGATAGAGTTGGCAATGTTAGGCTTACGGTTGGACTTAATGATCTTAAAGGTCTTTTCCAACCCAAATGATTCTATGATTCCTCATGATCAGTGTAGCTAATTACAGTTGCTCTGCGAGGAGACTTTGAAATCTTGGAAATTATTAAATTACATAGTTCTGCAACCTATTTCATCTCTAACTTGAAATAACGAATGTTTTTGTGTTAAAAGATTGTTTTAAAATTCTAACAAATGAGTAGTAGAGTACTATGCATTTTTAATGAAAACAGTGCAACAAGCAATATGGTGCACACCAATGTTCACTGTTACTGCTTTCCATATGGTGCTCACAAGTCCTGCTGCAAGTAGTACATATATTTAAACAAATGCTCTTTAGTGCTCTAGGGACTGCTGGGAGCAATTGGAAAGTTTCTGACATAAGGAATTATGAGAGATTTTCAAAAGACAAACAGAAGTCAGGCAGCACATGATTTCAGGGAGAGGTGGAGATCTGGCTTCTACCTTACACTGTTGAAAACGTTCACATACTTCCCTGGCCATGTTCCATAAAGTGCTAATTTTTTATTATCAAAATCATAGCCTTTCAACTTTTTAAAAATTTTTTTTCATTTTATATTTACAAGTAAAATATTTATTTTTATGTTATATACATTATATATAATATATTGCTATTTTGCAGCTGATGATAACATCTATTTACTATTTTTTTCTGATTCCACACAAGGAAAGAGAAAATGTATATTTAACTGAAAAGACTGAGGAGATTGGGGAAAGGAGTAATGCGAGAGCAAATTACAGCTCTTGTGATGGACCCAGCCTGACAGATCATTATTTGTCTTCCTAGATGTGGCCAGGGAATGGATTGTTGCCCACATAATTTGTTCTCATCAGCCATTGCTTGCTGTACATTTTCCTGAGGGATCTTTAACCTATTAAATGTTATATATCCAGAAATACTTGATACCACAATTGTGTATCCTCTTGTGTGACAGAAATGGTCATAATTGTCACATTACAGGACAAGGCTTTTTTTACATCATATTAGTTAATGGCTGTGTATCCTTCATGTGACAGGGAATCACCTGCATGTTCACCGAGTGGAAAATGGAGGTTAAAGAGGCTTTATAAAAGACTCCAGAAGAGTCTTCATGATCCTGAAAAGCTAGATAGTACTGTGTTAGATATTTGAATGAGTAATTTTAAAATAAATTTTAACAATCCTAAATTCCTGAAAATAATGGTACCAATATTCTGCCAATAAGCAAGAGCTCTTCCTTCTTCATAATTTCCGTAAACGAAATTCTGTCCTTCCTAAGTCATAACTAACTCAAGCACAAATCCAGTGAACTTTCTAAGGTTTAGGTATTGTTTCAGGAGTGGATTCTTGTTCAAGGAAACTCATATGCATATGTTCAATGATAACATTGAGCAGATGCTCATTGTTGAGTGACTGGGATGGATCAAGCATCTATTTAATTAAATTTCTTAGTTGGATCCTATAAATGAATTTTTGTTTGAGCTGAACCATTTTGTACCCAACGGTCTTTTTCTTGTATGTTGGCAACAGGCAAGCGAGGTGCTGGAACATTTTTGTCACTCCTCCTTTTTGAAGTGGAATTGGAAACTTCCTACTCCAATACTTTTAACCTGGGTCAAAGTATTTGGAAGTATCATTTAAATGTGAGCTCCTATTTAGTCCGTGCTAGAACCAGTATAACTCTGAGTGTAAGCCTGCCTCAAAGAAAATTTAAAGCAAAAGCTTTTTTCCATGAGTGCACCCAACCAATCTGGAAATATTTTCCCTAGGAGGTTTCAAAACCAATTTGGTTCATAAATGAATTAGACTTGGTTTAAAGAGAGCCTGTCAGTGGTTGTTTATATAAAAAGATGCAGTTTAGAAAGTGCTTTCAGTGAAAGGAAAGGATATTTAAAATTAATCACCAGAGCTTGCAGAATAATAATTCCTGATAGAGGAAAAAAGGATTCAAAACAGTGAATCTAACAAAAGCACTCAGATCTAGAGAAGACACCATAACTGAGGAAATCTGGGTGAAAGTCCTAAAGCAGCAGGAAATCTGAATTGATTTTTTGGAGCTGTATAATACAGGGAAAGATTGACAGATATATACTAGAAAAACACCTGCTGCGCACAAGGAAGAAATGCCTCCTTTAAATACTGTCCTTTGATTTTTTTAAGGTTATTGATGAAATGAGATAAGGTTATCCTTCTGTGTGCAATGAGTTTCTGTGGATTTGTCTAAAAAAAATGTCGAAGGAGGATCCTAATCACCTTTACATTATCCTGGTATTTTCTAGAAAGACATTTAATGAGTCTTTACTCTAAGTGTAATTCAACGTAAAGTTTAAACTGTTAAAGTATGATGCTCCTTTCAGCTTCCAGTAATTTAAAACAAAATGGCACTAGGGATAAATAATAATAACAACTTTAAAAGAAACTGAATTACATCTACTGTTTATTAACTGAAGAAGCTCGGGAAGTTTTTCCCTCCGACTTCCATAGCTTTATCCCAGATAATATAGTGAGAGCACTAAAAGAACTTGTGTCGTTAAATATTGAACCCCATGTGACACGTAGTTTTTCACATTCTCAGCTTAGCACTGTCATGATTAAAGGCCGTTGAGTGTGCTAACTTTCAGGGAAACCCTCTCACACGCGACTACACAAATGGCATGTACAGTGCTTTCGGTTGGAATCACAGACCATAGTGTCCCCACCGTAGAGATGGAAAAAGCACAGGCTTATAGAAAATTATACTAAGCTTTGGAGAACCACAGCACTAAGTACAAATTATGTCTAGACACATTGTACAAAGGGATTGTAATCTTTTCTTTTATAAGCATAATTAGTTTAAAAGTCAAAAAATGTGGTTAAATAGAGCTGTGACTGTATTATTAATGTGTTGCAATCCAGTTTCCTCTCCGTAGTGCAATATTTAAAAAAAAAAAAGTTATCAAAGCCTGTGTTGGCATCCTAAAGGTGTGAATCTTATACAAAACTCTGATTTTGTTAAATTAGGTCACAGATGTAGTACTGATTCAAGGAGAAGAATTTGTGCTATTGAATTACCAATATCATGTCATACCATGCAAATGCTTCTTGATGATTTTCTTTCCAATCTACTGTCTGGACCAAAGAGCAAAGGAATATTTTAACACGGGAAATGGTAATGAAAATTGTGTCCCTTACCATTTCAGAGGAGGATTATAAGATTGTTGGAGAACAGTTCCTCTTCCCTACAGTTTTTTCTTCATATCTTGTAAGCCTGGTGACGTGAGGTGATGGTGCTCTAGTAGTATTGTTCTTGTCTCTTACACTTCTTTTCTACACTATTTCTGTACTTCTCCCATTTTCTGTCACTGGTTGTGACATTCTTCCTTCATATGACTCTGGACAGTTAGGTTTTTTTCTCTATCGACTTCTGGAGTTCATCAGTACCCCAGTTTAAAATCTGGAGCCTCTTTTGATACATAGTATACACCACAGCTGCCTGATTTTCTTTTGATGGCATATAAATCTCCATCTGTATTAGCAGATAATGTAGTTCAATAGGAGTAGATCTACAGGGCAAATCGATTAGTGCTGAGGATACAGCATCCCCGTTATTCACGTTTCTGGGAGCTTTACTCACACTAGACCTGGTCTGGCCCAAGAACTGAATGCCCATTAGCAGCTGAAGTACCTGGGGTGTGAGACAATCTTCTGGTGCAGGTTCATCTGAAAGAAATTGAGTACTCTTGAGACCACCTCACAGCGTGAACCAAGGCATTTCAACTGGGCACAGCAGGGAGGTTTGCTTCAAAACCACACTCTGGATCTGAACTCAAACGCTTATATGGACATATAATACATTTCAGCAAAACATTCCAAACTTATTTATAATTTTGCAGCCCCAAAATTCTGATATTTTCCTTGATTTTTTTCACACATTGTTCACTTTCTTCAGCTCATGTATGTACTTACCCAATGACTTTTTCCTGAAGCCATTCACTGATGTACCGGATAGGAAAAAGATATTACCTTTCTGATTTGCTGTCCTCTTTCATTTGCTTCTTGCATTTATAAAGGATAACAGGGTATCATGAAATTGTGAAGTCCACTGGGGAGATGTCCCTGGTCATCCAAACATTTATGTATTTCTTGCAGCTGAGATTAATTCAGCACAACATGGGAGACCTTGTCCTCTTTTTAACCAAGTACAGTGACAGACTGTTTTGAGAGAGAATAGTAAGTCATTTGGGACTTCGTATTTCAGTATACTAATTCTTGTTAACTGGCTGTGATAATTCTTCTGTGTGGTTAGCTGTTATATTTTCAAGCTTTGTATTATTTTGTAGAATGCTTTAAAAACTGTTTTCTTTGCCTCATTGGGAATCACTCTTCTTTGTTATTAGGATGTTATGGCATCAATAGTGAAATGTTAGAACATTGCTCATTTTGATAACAATAAACTCCTCACAATTCGTTATGAAACCTGCTATTTTTAATCTTCTCCACAGTAGCAAAAGTAAGACTATAAAAAGAAATGACCAATGTTGACATACAGCTCAATGGAGGAATGTATCAAAATTGCTTTTTTAGAAGTGAAGACTAAAGTCTCTGTATTTTGGCTGTCAGCAGCAATGATCTGTCTTCTCTTCTATAAACAAACAAACACATGTGATAACTAGTTTTAAAGATCATCACCATCAGCTGTAGATTTCCAGGAAGAATTCAGTCTATTGTAGCTTTTTTAATTAGCTGAACTGTGCAATGCTGATATTAAAACCATTGAAAGCAGGCTTCTCGATGCTGCACAAAGGAAAGCAATCTAGTCTCCCATTTACATTCCTCTCTCGGTGTCTGCAGCAGAGCTATAAATAGAATAGGCTACACACAGAAATTTATTATTGCAGCTGATAGCAATTTTCTTTTGCAAAGGTGTCTGGAGGCGTTATTCATGAGGTTCATTCTGGTAGACTCTCCAGCTGAGATTCTCGCTCCCCAGAACCGTGGGTGGTCAGTTTAGAAATACACTAATCAACTGCAGTGCACAAAGACTGTCACAAGACTTACTTATTTCCTGCTTTTAAAAAAACACAGGAGTTGTCTCAGATCCAGATTATTTTCTCTAACCTGATTGCATGCGTATTATAAGCAGTGAACAGATTTTCAGAAATCACACGTATTTGACATTTTATCACTGAACATCCCAATGATTATGCAATTATCTGGAAAAACTTAATGGCTGTGGTTTGATACAGCTCACATCATGTCTTCTGCATTCACACCCATGGGCACATGTGACCTTATCAAGTGTGAGACAGACAGACATGTTTCTGTTCAATACCGAGGATGTGTAGTAATCACATGAACTGACCTATCTTGCTGTCATCTAATTTCAGTCATAAAACAAGGGGAAATTAAAATAAGACCTTTAATGAAATTATATTTATAAAAAGTGATAGATGGGAATGTCTTACACTTTTCCCATGTCATTTTGGTTTTCATACGATATCTGCTGTTGTGCTATCTTTGTATACTAAAAAAAAGATAATTCATGCAAACAGAATATGCACATTTCTAAACATTTATTTTTATCACTGCTCAAGACTGATTACAAATTATTTTTTCCCTTGCCTATTCTAATACTCTTTCTATGACTGAGAACATAAGATATATGAAAGTAGAGATACTACCTGTGTATTCTGGTTCAATTTCAATATAATCACTACTGTAAGTATTCGTATTTCAGTTTTTCTTTACATCCTACTGTGTGGTCACAAGCTATATGTAATACCTGAATGTATTGCAAAGTAAATTGCAAAGTAAACTAGTAACTTTACTTTTTTTGTTTTCACTTTCTTTCCTTTTTTCAGACATAACAGAAGAGCTGTTTTTCTGTAGCAGTTATTTCAACTATGTTATGAAAACAGCAGCACAAATAACTAGTGAGACATTAGAAAAGTCACATATTTTACCATGAAAGGAATGATAAATTAAAATATAAAATTAAACCCAAAAGAACCTGTCAACTCAAATCACCCATAAAGCATTCTGGCATCTCTAATGCCAGGTACACAAGCAAAAAAAAAAAACAGTTTTGAGAGTAAAAACAAAAAAATATATTACAACCATAAGTCAAATGTCACTGATTTTCAGTGAGTGTAAAACCCATCCTGTTTTTCTAAGTGTATTTTGATATTTATACATATTTTCTTGTTTTTCATTTAAATTCTTCAGTGATGCAGAAAATTGGTTTTGTGAATGCCCTAAACTCTACTCTGGAAAACTCTGCCAGTTTGCTACTTGTGATGAAAATCCATGTGGAAACGGTGCTACATGTTTTCCGAAGTCCAGGCGAGATGCTGTTTGCCTTTGTCCATATGGAAGATCTGGCATCCTCTGCAGTGATGGTAAGAACCATATTCTTCATGCATCAGTCATAGTTTCTGTCATTCATAGAAGCTGTGGTAAGAAACAAGTCAAATGCTTTGAAGGCAAAACACTGAAAGTGACCACCTCCTCACCTACAAACACAGCACGAAATCCAGTCACTAGCAAAGAATGTCTGAGCTGAGCACCCTCCTCGCGTGTTGTTTCATAAAGTGTCGGTTAAAGGGAGGCAGGAGGATCAAAGAAGCTGAGAGTAGACAAGATAGGAAATGCCAAGTAGTATCTGATGGTTTAGTAAGTTACCTGGAGAAAATCTGAGAGAGAGATTTGACTGAGAGCTCTTTTGGAGAAATTAATCCCTCCTGTAGTTTGACTTTTTCCTCTACTTAGGGAAGCATTATTTTGTACATATTGTAAATAAAAGGAGTGTGTAAACAATACTTTCTGGATTGTAAAAATACTACCAGGTGCTAAAATTTTATTAATTTCTGACATCAAAAAGAGGAATAAATTAAAATTTACTAAGTATTTTGCTATGAAACAGGAGACAGGATGAAGAGAAATTAATAAAGCTAAGTAAATAGGTCATTTTGACTAATATTACCAAGTGAAGGGCTTTTATTCCTCAAGCATTGATTATAATGATTGTTCTAGGTCAGAAATTCCTGTGTGTGAACATCCAAGGTATTCATTTCCCTAACACTCAATGTAGCAAGAAGTAATGATTGAAAAACCTGCATGTAGAAAATAATCACTGTTTCTGGGCTGATTCAGCAATGCATATGAAGTGTCTTTTAAAATAAATATTAAGCAATGTTCAGGTCGGATCAAAGTCTGCCTTGTCTTTTTCTTCATATCATGCATCTTTACTTCTTATTTAAAATTTTAATATCCAAAATTTTCAGTAGATGAATGTTTATGTTTTATCCATGTTTTCATCTAACCCTGATAATTGATAGCCAATAGAAAATACGGAGACAAGTGTATGAAGCATGTATGATACTTCCTTGGTAATCTTTCTTAACTTGCAGTAGCACCAAGACACTGGGGTTTCATTTGCTGGGGTTGATACCAGGGTTAGCCCTTGATAGATTTCTTTTCTTCTGTGCGTTTCTCTAATTTGTCTTTGAGTCCATGTAAACTTGATATACAACATCCTGTAGCAAAGAGTTCCAGAGCTTAAGTACATAGCTTGCACAGAAGTACTTCCATTTGTTTGCTTAACTGCTTCAATTGCTAATGACATTAATGCCTCAAGCTTCTGTGTTAGAATAGATGTTTCAGAGTTGTTCCCTGTTTTATGAATGTTTCC
Organism: Phaethon lepturus; assembly: GCF_000687285.1. Classification (NCBI taxonomy): domain Eukaryota; kingdom Metazoa; phylum Chordata; class Aves; order Phaethontiformes; family Phaethontidae; genus Phaethon; species Phaethon lepturus. The sequence goes on from NW_010563053.1 coordinate 8,609, forward strand.
CTGTTGACCTTCTCCATGTCTCTCCTGATTTTATATATATATATATCCTTATAACCCTCCCAAAATTATTTCTAAATAGTCCAAGTTGATTCATTCATTTCTGGGACACCAGCCATGCTGTATCTTTTGCCATCCAGGCTGCCTTTCTTTGTTTCTTCTCAGTTCCACTGCATCCTTTTTAAAATGAGGGTCCAGAGCTGATCACAATATTCAAGGTGTGATAAAGCCACTGCTTTATACAGTGGTGTTTGTTTGACATTTTTCTGTTTTGCTCTCTGTCCTTTTCTTAACCATTTCTTCCATTCTATTTCCTTCTATGAGTTCACTGACGTTTTCATGGAATTGCTTATTAAAACTCCTAACACCTCTTTCTTTGAATGCTGATGGTGAGCTCATACCATTCTGTATCTAAGGCCAGGACTGTTTCTGTAATCTACCTCAATTTACATCTGTCAGCACTGAGTATCATCTAACACTTTTTCCCTGTAGTCGTTCAACGAAGCTCTTCCGCAGCTCTTCATACTTAGCTGTCTCTAAATTGAGAGTCTGAGTAAAAATGGAGAGATTCTAAATTGAGAGAAAGTATACAAATTCATTAGTTTGATTAGACTACAGAGCTGAAGGCTTTGAAAGAACAGAAAGAATGACATTTGATTGAATGTAAAACTGTCAGAAGCATCACTGTAAGCAAGCAAAAAGGGGAAGAACAGCCAGCTTCATAAGACAGAGTATAACTCCAGGTTCAACAAGCCCACAGCATAAAAAAAAAATTGAAATATGAAATATTATTTTATTTAATTGTGTCTTAAGAGTTTAGAAGGAATAGCAACAAACTGAGCACAGACAGAAGTCTTGTTAACCTGGACTTTGCACTGAAACTTAAAATGAGCTGCAAAAGGCCTTTTTATCATATATGCTGAAACTGAACCAAGGGGGGAGAAACAGAGCCACAGTGCAGTGAAGGCTGGGTGCAGTCTTAGGGATAGCCCTGGCAGCATCAAAGCCATACGTTTGGTGAGGTATCTGAAGATAGATTGCCTAATTACCGTGGTAGAACAATGTAAGTTATATTAGAAACTGAAGACAGATTTAATTGTTTACTATAACAAAATGAGTGGATGAGATAATAAATTTATTAGAAAGAAATGGTCCATAAAATTTGAAGTCTAGGTGCACACACTCCTAACGAATCATCTCCCATTTAAGATATGCAATAATATTGTCTCTACTGTTAACATTAGTAGCCAAGGGCATGCTACTTTGCATCTGAAACACTAAAGAAAACCTTGTTTCTCCTAAATGCTTATCAAATAATAGTTGGTCTTCATCAATGAGAAATGTGCAAGATGTTACAGTGATTATTTGATAAAATGAGTATAGTAAATGTACCAAATAGAACTACAGATTTCTGCCAGCATTGCTGCTCCTACCAATAGAGATTATTTACAAAAGACAAAGTTAGCATGAAGATGTAGACAGAGCCACAAATGAGCCTATTGCTATGGGTCTTGCACATGTCAGAGCTCCAATTGCCATCTCTTAAGACTTGGAAGTCACACTAACACCACCAGTCTCTACAAGTATGTAAGAAAAAGTGATAAAGAAACTATTGTCACTATTAAGTGAAAAAAAACCAAACCAAAACCAGAACACTTGGTATGACAAGTTAAAAACGCATCATTTCATGGGGAATGAACAACATTCCAAAAGTGCGAAAACTATAGGGCTACCGTAAATATGACAAATGAGGCAAAAATTTAAGGATAGATAGTAACTTCTATTAGGCAAACCTATATAAATATGGAAAAACAGACAAGCCCCTGGGACTAACAAGGACTTTTCTTCCATTTCTGAAGCAGATGGAGCGTACTGCAATCTAAGCAGGCTGGGAACAGTTGCTCTGAGTTTATCTTAGTTACATCATGCTTGTTTAAGGCATAAGAAAGGCTTCCTAAAAGCTTGTCTATTTTTCAAAATGCATTTTTTCTAAAATGCATTATCTCTCACCATACATCTTTCCTTGCTTTTATCATTAGATTACCATGTTATTATGACTGAAAGTTGAATATTATATATTGAAATCTCTCTTAACAAGCTACATAGTTAAGGCATAATGGGCCAATGGGCATGGGGGATGATAATATGTTAGAAGAGAGGACAGGCCATGCTGATCAGGCGAAGGACATGGCCAGACAAGTCGGCCAACCAGCTATTTACATGTTACTGGTCCTTTTTGTCCCTGTATCCCTCTGTTTTTCCATATGTGTTCCTCCCCAAATCACCTAACTCCCTCCTTTTCCTCACCTTTGCTTCCTCCCTTAAACATCCACGAGTCCTGTACTATTCCAAAGTGCTCTTCACCTGCACCCCATAATGTGTCCCATACCCCATGACTCTTACACCCCTCTGACTGAAAGGTGCTTCAAGGTTGACCCAATTGTGGTGGGGGTCACACCTGGACACTAGGGCTTGAGGGTGTTCTGGGACAGCCCTGGGAGGGACCCAGACAGCTGTCCCTTCTTCTGAATCCTTGATTTGGGTTCCTGCCTGCTCCTCTGACTCGATGCTCCTCTGGGATTGTGGAGATGGACCTGTGGTGGGCTGATGGCTCCTGGGATAGGGCTGGGAGTAGCTGGGGCAGGGTATTAACTGAGTTCCCCCACCTGCCATTGTCTCTCTGTGCTGCTCTGTGGGTGTGCAGGTGAGCATTTATCACCTAACCACTTACGTTAAATGCCCCCATGATTTTCAACTTGGGGAGTGGAGTTGTGTGAAACAAGAATTTAGTGACTTACTAAAACAGAAAACAGGAAATATTTAGCAATGCACATCATCAATACGCAACAATACGGAACAGAGACTATGTGCTTGACTCAATCTCCCAAGCGACTTTTAAATGGTACGTTAAAGTGATCTGTATCATTTAAACTGAGTCCAGTTATTGAGCTCTGGCTTTTCAGTAGTTTCGTGTGAAAGCAGCCAACATTCAAGCCCTAGTCTAATACATTTCCTTTCACAGTTAATTTAGTAAAAGGTTGCTTGCATTTTGTTTCTTGCACATTGTAAATCTCCTCCAGTATTTAGGATCACACTAGTGAATGAAAGTGTTTATAAATAGCACCATTTTTGACCAAATGAAGACACATTCTCCAACAGTGCTATCAACATTTTTTTTCTGTAAAATGCTTTTTAAAATACTTCCTGTATATTTGATTTTTCTGCTTTTAAATATTGGTCAGGAGGACATAACAATATCACATTATAGAAGCAAGTGAGGATTAATTTAGCACTAGAACTGCCTGTCATCCGGGGAGGTTTGCCATTTCATCAGATCTAAGACTGAAAATCTTGGTGCTTGCTCAATCCAAAGAGAAAGCTTGAACTCAGTTAGAGAGATCTCTATATGACCATACTTCAACTCTTTTAAAATGAAGGAGAATTCTAATTATAATGATTTGAATATAAATGTAGCCAAATGACTGTTGTTAACATGAAACAAGTCAGATAGTTTAAACTATTAAAAATACTATTGTTTTATCTCACCAAAATAAGCAGGGTTTAGGACACTCTTCTTGCACCTCAGTCTGTAACCAGACTTTTTTTCTTTTTTCTGTTTTTTTAACACTTCCATCTAAGTGCAGACTGGGGGCATTTCCTGGCTGGTATAGGAAACGGGTATGGTCTGTAAAATATAAGGCCAGTGTGTTTGAGATATCTGAGTGTAAGGAATTTTGATATATAACGCAGAAATTTTAAGAGGAAATATCAAGGTATTGTACTGCAGAGTTGTGATGGCCTCATAAATGTGAGTGGAGCAGAAACGGTTCATTCACCAGGAATGCAAATGAATACCTGGACTTCTAAACTGTCGATGTTGTTGATTATATGTTACACAAGAAACTGGGTCCTTCTGGGAAACTGTTGGTTATAATATGAAGCATTTTGTTAAGCCAGGAATCAAGAGCAAGCACTTTGTAAGCACAAAAGTAAGTTTAAAAGGAGAAGGTTTTCAAAGGAATGTGCACTGCTAAGATGAGTAATTGTGTCAATTGCAGTGTTTTAGACCAAATTTCATTGTTTTCATTTCACAGTGTGTTTCACATATGTACATATGTGACAATGTAAAATGGAGTCCTGACTGTGACATTGTATCTCATGAACACACACTGAAAAGGGCCATCCACAGCATTCATTCACAGCAATCTGCAAGTATGTTCCTTGAAACATTTTTGAGCAACATTTATGGTGATGCTTCACGGTCCGAAGGATTCCAGCAGGCTTTCTGTAGGATGTATTCACCCCCTGTATAAAATTAATTTCAAAGTGCTGAAGTGGGAATAGTCACTTTCTCCAAGCTCTGTAGAGTGAAAATCAGCCTGCAAGCGAATTGCTTCTGTGCAGCTATGTTTGACACACAATGTCACCTTCAGAGGTGTTTGGGTCTGCAGACTAAATCATGCAGTTCGGTGACACCAGATGCCCAAAGAGAATTTCCTCAGACAAAAAAAACCAGCGTCGTAAGGTTTCTGGGCAGTGGTAAGGCACTCTGGGGAATGCTGATCAGGGTTGTTCTTCTCCTGGTTCAAGAGAATTTATTTTCTGGGTCATTTGCTTTTAGCTAGGCCTCCAATGTGAGAAGTGTTGTAAAAATTGTACAAAACACACATAGGTACGCACACTTACACACACCCTGTCACTGCTGTATTACCAGTTTTTCAGATTCGTATTTTGATCCTTGAGCAGTGAAATGACTTTTATTATTGCAAGTCTCAGCTTCCAATCAGAAGTACAAGTTAATAGTCCATACGATTACAGAAATAAGCTAAGCTAATAGGGCTTAGCTTAGTCATGGGCTCCATGACTACTGATACCACAAGACAAATAAAAGGAATACCTAAGTATTTACTGGGGGTGGGGAGGGGAAGGCATACACCTGAATTACCCATTATATGGATCACCAACCCCTCATACATTAGTTTTCCCGACATCAAGAGTCTTCTACTACAGCCTTGAACTCTCAGCTGGCACTGCACCACCCTGCAGCTCCAGCACCCCTTATCTTTTCCTCCTTGCAATTCCCAGAGTTCCCAGTGAGGAAAGCTGATTGCCTATTGAAGAAAACAGCTTTAATGTAGAACTAGCAAAACATGTGAACTAACGCCAGTTTAGCTCCCTCACCTTGCCTCTCCTTCCCAAATGATGCTACATATACCACGTGTCCGTACAGCAGGCCTTCCGTCTCATTTCCATGGCTGGGCAGCTCCCAGTCCTCTTCATCCCTCTGAATCTTTCCAGGCACAAAGGACAGGGGAATTGCCGCAGCAAGTTCTTCTCCCTTCACCTGTTGGCCTGCAGTCCCTGATCTAATACCTTCTAACGTCCTGCAATGCACAGAGAGAAGTTCCTAACAGAACTTAGTGCCAGGGGTCGGCATGCAAATCAGTATTTAAAATTGGTGGTTGTAAATATATAGGAATTTATATAACTGCATTTGTAATTTGCTTCATATAGCTTTGTTAAGTGAGCTACTTCCTCCAGGACCATGTGTTGTAGTTCGAACATCTAACCTTCTTGCTGCTTCATTAGAAGCATGATGAGTTAGAGGAGGAATAGACCAGCTGCTTTTAAAATATTTTTTCTAAACTCAACTAAGGAAACATTTTGCAGTCTGTTCATCAGTATTCCTGTGCTCAAGAGCAAGTTTTGGTTTATTAAGAGCTATACTGCAAAAGTGTAAGAGAAACAGTGGCTGCACGATTTCATGATGACAAAGGGCGTTTTTCTGAAGAGTTTTGTACAACTTGGAAGAGTGGAAAATACAATGCTTGGCAGCAATTTCCATTCCTTTTTCAATATTATCTTTGCAAATACGTGAGCTGGCATTTAGAACTGAATACTACTCATCCCGCAGTGGTTGCTGATCCTGGAGCCAGACACTGAGCTGATTGATAACTGTTCACAGCTAGTCAATGATAATGTAAAGAAATGGGTTATCTGATTGCAATTCTGTTGCCTGAAGTCCTCATTTCTTTTTATTCCATTCATCTGTCTTGGTTTTTGCAATGTATTGTAAAGCTGTAGTCCAAGATGTATTGGCAGTGAAAACTAAAAGAAACATTAATTTAAAATCATAACAGAAAATTCAAAGACAATGAAACCATTATTCTCTTTCCTCTTTGTCACTTTATTCTCTCCTCTTTGTTAAGATTTTTTTAAAAATATAATTGATTTTTTTTTACCTCCCACATCTCTGTTCTTTCCCACTTCAGACTGTACACTGCAAGAGCAAGAGTGGAAATCGCTTGGACAATGTCTAGGCAGGAAAAGGGAAATAACTTAACGTGGTTACCTGTACCCTCTGCTATTTCAGCGAGCCCCAAACATTTTATAAATAACATTTTGAAGAACTCTGTTTCAAGGAAAAGAGGGCTGTAAGATTATACAATTTTCTGCACAGTCTTGGCTCCATAGCTTTATAATGAAAAGAAAGATAATAAAAGGAAAAGATGGAATTATCTTGCTTGACACAATTTTACCAATCACTGTATTTTTTACATGGTTTTGGTTTTTTTAATTTTTCAGTTAAAAATATGCAACAGTATGGCAAACTATGTTTAAAATGAAACTAATGAAGGTCATTGCACGAAAGATCTCTCAAAGACTGAATGTTTTACATTGGTGCACATTTACTGATTAACTTTTCTATGTGATCAGATAAAGACCTCTTGATAGTGTAGAGAAGAAACATGATTAAAAATATGATATAAAATCTGTAAGTGACAGTCCAGAAACAGATAAAATATGGAATAGTTGTCAAGCTAGATATATTGAATTAGCCAGAAATATAAGCTTTTGACTCAGGATTAATTAACATGTCTGAATACATTATACTCTCCAGAGACCAGCATAGGGAGGACTATTTACAAACACTTACCACATGTAACTGCCTGCTAAGGGTAGGGTAGTTAATTAGATACTGCATCTGACTTTTACTAGGTGTGAGAAACTGCTTCAACTCTGTGGAGAAAACTGTGAAGTAGTAAACCAAAATAGTGTATAAAGGTTTTCACGGAACACGCCTGTGGGGCTCCTGTTGCCTTATACAGTATTTCTCCATTTGGTGACCACATACCTTACATAGATATAGCTCCATACGGTGGTCACACACCGTTTCAGGTAGCATCCAAGCACCATGCAAACATGCGGCGGGACCCGCATGGAGGGGAGAAGAGGTGGGGTATGATTAACCACTTGTCTGGTTAACAAGTGTGGGTAATCAACCATAAAAAAGGACAGTCCAGTCAGGGAGTGTGAAATTCCCCAAACTCGCAGTGGGTCCAAGTTGCTCATCTGGAGAAGACAACATGCCCTGCTTCCTGCTGGCCTCCCTGATAGCCACTGTTACGTAAATCTCTGTGTGCCCAGATAGTAAGTTTAGCCCATTATTAGTGATTTGCTGTTGTTTTGACTTGAGTAATTGTAATACTGATTTGTATTTATTACTGTGCTGTTATTCTGAGATAGATTGTTTATCCCAAAGTCTGTTGGCTGGTGGTGTCTGTTACCACATCTGGAACCTATAGCACAGCAGGGATGTCTTAAGCCTCTACAACGCTGGATATGTTATTGAATGTACTTCATGGCCCCAGAAAAATGCACAGTTAAAACTGGATGAAAAGACCGTAAAGAGCTGAGAGGAGATGCTCAAGTAGTCAAAGATGGACATTGTTTATGAAAATTGCTTCTTGTCAGATGTTTTGGAAGGGGCAGTGCTCAGACACACTGGGATAAGAAACTAAAAGGTCAGTTTGTAAAGAATGTTTAGTGACTGTGCTTTAACCTGGAGTTCAGAGATCTATACTCAACTCTTCAATCCACTCCAGACTTTGTGTGCAATTTTATGCAAATAATTTAGCTTCTGAGTGCCCTATGGTTCCCATTCTTTAAAATCAGAAAAAAAGTGTTTCCTTTATTTCACAGAGAATGAGTTCAGAATTTCTAAATCATTTAGCTTTTATGGCAATGATGACCAGAGACTACAAACATGCAGAATGGGAAGTAGTTGCAGGATACAGAGAAGGTAGGCTTCATCACACCTAGCTTTAGAAGTCTATAATACTTTACTCTTACAACCCAATGCTACTTTTCAATTTGGTGGGGTGAAATAAGCATCTTAGAATACTGTTCACCTGACCTGTATAAGGTAGATGTTTTATATGAAAGACACTGCATCTTAAAAATGCTTAATTTTTCCACTAAGTGCAACCTTAGGTGGTCAGCTGTTACATAGACATCTATATCACAGATGCCCTCATTTGGTCAGATGACTGCCACCCACAGTGTACATGTGCAGATTGCTTCTAACAAGTGGGAGGCTTAGGACCTCAATAGGTCTTTTTCCTAAGGTAAACTAATAGAGGATAAAATAAAAATAGGTAAGCAGTGCTGTGAAATGAAAAAAGCCTAACAATGGTTAAACACCAATGTGAAATAAAATGGTTTTTATTGCAATATAGCAAAAATTTATTATATATCAGATTTTTTTTGCGAGAGTGCAGGTGGTATGATTATATGTAAGCTTTCCCCATATGGAGATCTTGAAACTAAGGTGCAATTCTTTTACTGTAGGTAAAATTGCAGTATAAGTAAAGGTCCAAACCAGAATATTTACCATCTTTTGCATTGAAGATCGAGCTTCCATCTTCTTGCCTTCATATAGATGTTTGTTCAGGGTGATTCGTGGCACTTCAGGACATGGTTTAGTGGGCATGGTGGTGTTGGGCTGATAGTTGGACGATGATCTTAGAGGTCTTTTCCAACCTTAATGGTTCTGTGATTCCATGTTAAAGTTCATGGGTGTAGGCCATTCATTCAGTGTGCTCTCAGCAACAGCTGTCATGCCCTCAGGAACTCTTAAGTAACATCACATTGATGTTCTCTGATATACCTTCTTCAGGACTTTGCACAATATTCTTCAGCATCACTTCTGTCTAAGGTGGTTCGAACTTGGGCTATCACTGAGGTGTCCATTAGACTCTAAACTGGTATCTCTAAGAAGCATTTTAAACCTGCTTGATAGTGTCAAGATTTTGACATCTCACAGTTGACCAAATATAGCATACATGACCTGTCTGCAGACTCTGAATATTGTTGTCTATATTTACATTTTCAATAAAACTGCTTATCTTTCTGTACCATTCTTTGTTAATTTATTGCTATAAAACTTCATCATCAATTTGGCCTGGTAGTTTTTCTCTCAAGCCTGTTTTCTTAGACTTTATGCTAAAAACAGGAGGAAGAAATAGGCAAAATCACAATCACAAGACAGAATGGCCAACCTTTTCAGTACTGTGGGTAGCCCAGGCCATATGTAGTATCACAGGCCATATGTAAATGGTGATACTAGTCTCTAGAGTCAAACGACAGCAACTTTCTATGACAGCAAACTTACCAAACTAAATTTTGGATAACACGCTTAATTTACTAAGGCCAGTTCCCACTTCTGCCTTCTTGAAAGACCTAGCCACATGCCCCTCATTTTAGTTACAGTTATTTAACGGTAAATAATCTTTTTTAATAACCTTAAATAGGAGCAGTTCTGTTATCAGCACAGTTTTGTCATGACTCCAACAAAACCTCCACCCAGTAAATCTATCACGTTTTTACATAAGGAAACGCACAGAGAAAAGCTGAGTCTTGTCTCAGCCCTGAATTTGCTGTGCCCCAGCTCATGGGCCAAAACTATTCTTGCTTAAATGAGATATGGTTTTAGTTGTAAGTATGAATTGAGTTCCTTGAGCCTTTTGTTCTAAGATGCATCAAAACTGCAAGGAAATTTAAACTGGTGTGTAGTAATAATCTAAGAATATGGATATATAACAGTTTGCTGCATGTTGTGCAGAACCTGGTCAGTGGGAGTAGCATCCTCCCACTGTCCAGGTCGTACTGTTGCAGATCACTTTGCAGGGCATTCCTTTGCCAATGTTCAAATACATCGTTATAGGGAATGCTGAATGGAGCAAGTAGAAAGGCAAGAAAATAACTCCCCAGTTAGAAAGCTCCAAGAAAACAGCTGAGACAGTGGCATACTTCATCCTGGGAATAAAGTGTTTTACCCTGCTGGGAATAAATTGTCAGGAATAGACTCTTCAGTGATCTCTGTCAGCAAAACAAATTACCCGTCTCTGTGGAGGTACATGATAGAATTTGCCTTTCCCATTAATAAAGGGAAGCAGAAAAAGACAACAAATGCAAAGGCCTCCTTTATTTTAAAATCTTCCTGTCTCTTAAATATTTTGTGTTTTATTAAATAAATAGAAAGAAACAAACAAAGGAAAAAGAAGAAACAAAGGAAGAATGCTGCATATTAAAGATGTTGCCTGTCTGTCATAGCTTTCTGAGAAGCAAAAAATACAGAATTTGAGCCTCCCTTATGCATGTTCAGGTAATCTGAGGGAATACTAGTGGACTGCAGCCAGCACAAATGTGTTTTTCCTCCAGTGCAGCACGTGACTCACAAAGGTCTGAGATTTCAGGTTACGTTCAGTCAGACTAGGTTGAGAATAAACTCATTGCTAGTTTTCTTCTAATTAGGACAAAACCACCATTTCATATGGAAATTTCCTGGCTCCCATTTAAGATGACAAAACAAGGCATAATGTGCCACATGTGTGAAGTAGTGCTTAATAAATGGGACGGTACACTCTGTATTGCTGCAGGCTCCAAGTCTGTGCTAGAAAAGGTTTGTCAGAGCCTACGTCTGCACCTTTCGCCAGATGCAGATACTAAGGCAATGTCTGCCACTTCAGTGCCAACATGGCAGGTTTCCCAAATTGCAAATTTAGAAACAGATGCACCAGACTAGAGATGGTCATATAATGTCCACAATTATGTATGATTGTTTTTCCCCACACTGTAAGTATTTAGGGCCAGATGCTTAAAGGTACTTAGGCTCACTGAGATTTACTTAGGGAAGATTATAATTCCCTACTTGCACTTCCCAGTCTGGTTTGTACATGGTGCAGCTACGTATTCCTTCCTCCCCCAGTCCCTCCTGCTGCCTTCATCAGTAAAGCCACATTTGGTGCTCAGGTTGGTTGGAGACAACTGCTCAAATCTTTTACATCTAGCCCCACACCCAGCCTTTCAGGGTTAAGCTTTACTCAGCTATTCTTCCTCTCTATCTTGTTTTTCACTAAACTGTGCTATCAATACGAGCATTATGTTATCTCTGCTCTGAGCATCGACTACAGGAGTTGACTACAGCAGCCTGGCTACTCTGCTCCAGCAGGCAGTCCCTGGGGCTGTGTGGGTGCTTAGCACCAGTGCCCTGTAGACTGTTTACCAGTACAGATATGTGTATAGACTTGATTTTATTTGCTTTTTATTTGCTTTTTGAATCCCACAGTTTTTCTCAGCATAAATTATAAAATTCTGTGTCACAAAACCAGCAGGTGTTTGAATGAACTTGTAGCCTTCATAGCTTTGGAGGAAGCAGGAATATATAGTTGACAAAGGTATTTTAGAAAAAGCTACATGCTTTGCTTGGTCAGTGCCCAACATAAAGGAAATTTTCATTAAAATGAATCTAAATGACAGTTACAAAAAAAGGTTAGATAATTTATTAGTACTGTAAATTACACATTTTTGAATACTCAATTCCTGAATATTCAGACAGTTCAAATGATGGAACAAATAATGTAAACAATATAATTCATCTAGGCCTTATTCACTGTGCTGCAAATTCATCCTTTATCCTTTTATGATGTTTCTTTTTATTACTTCTCTATCTGTGAAGAATTATTAATCCCTAACCTCTTCAGCACATCCTTTTACACACTTTCATTCAGATGTGTGTCTGAGATGGCATTTCTTTTAACAGGAGAATTTCTTTGCATGTGTTCTTTTGTTTGAGTTTTGAGTAAATACTGCAGTGTACTTCTATTTGTAGCAATGCTATCTAGAATCCAGGAGATGGCAGTAGTTGCCAACGTTGTAAAAGTAGCCTATTTACAAACGCTGAGAAATAAAGGCATTACACTCAGAGGAAAGCCAAACTATATCTGCATGTGTGTAAAATATTACAACATAGCAAATTATTGGTGTTATTTATTAGTTTTGAAGTTCTAAAATGGGATGTTAAATAGAACTTGCAAATACATATGGTAAAGAATTTGTCCTAACACTGAATTTCTTTTTTTTTTTTTTTAATCCAGCTATTAATATTAGCCAGCCTAGTTTCAGTGGCACAGATGTCTTTGGCTATACCTCATTCCTATCTTATTCTACAATTCTAAATATCACCTTCTACTATGAATTCCGCTTGAAATTTCAGTTGGCAAACCACCACTCAGCTTTACAAGATAACTTGATTTTTTTCACTGGACAGAAGGGCCAAGGTAAGCTTTATTTTTATTATCTCTCCTTACAGGCTTTCAAATATCCATTAAACAAGTAGGATAAAAATTGTATACCCAGCTTTTCTTTATTCATTTTAGGATATAATTTCAGTAGGAAGAAAATAATCTCTTCAATACTTTATTGTTTTGTAAATACACAGTAAACAACAAGATTGTGTAAATGTTTCTTTTCATTAAGGAGAAGTACAACTGCTTCCAGTAATTAAAGTCAACAGTTAATCTAATTCTCGAAATAACATATTTCTGAACAAAATAAATGGAAAGCAGAAGATCAGGGTTCTCTTTTTAGTCGTAAACATAAATTTCATTATTGATTACATTTATTTGGTGTCCAGTTTTGAGAGATGCTGCCTCAAATCTTCTTCCAGTGATACTTACTTTATTGGAAAACCAATCCATCCATCCAACATGCCACAGCCACCCTGCCATTTCTTCTTCCTCTGTCCTCAAATGACCTGCCGCAGGAGCAGCCACGAATTGTTGTTGTTGTCACAGTGGCTGTACTTCCATCGCCCACAGGACTCTCAACACTGAAATCCAACCCTGTGGCCGACAGAATGGGATTCTCTGTTATTTACGTAAAATATGAGACCCTAACCCCTGAGATCAATCAATGCAAGATAACCCAAGCTAGCTAAGTTGTGCTACAATGTGTATAGCAAAGTATTCATCTTGGTCTGATTAACACAGCTGAGAAGGAGGTTATATAAATCTACTTACAACACTTGTACTAAGATTTTAGCAATACTTTGGGTATCTCCTCACTGTGTCAGGCTGCCATGGCCTCAGCATTGAAATGGATTAAAATAGTAATATTGCTTGTATTGTCCATCCTAGCACTACTGTCCACTCAGGACCCATAATATTGATGAAAGTTGAGAAAAATTTAACTAAATGTTAATGCAGACTTAAAGCAGTTGGCGTAGAAACTACTAAATACTTAATAGATCATGGGAAGATTATTACTTATTTTTACCTTGTTTCTGCAATTGGAGCATGAGCTAATTGGATTTGGAGCTGTCCTGTGAGATTATTGAAGCCTAGGAGGGAGGTTTGGTGATGTGTCTGTAGGTCTAAACCCATCACAGTAGGATAGTGATTTAGGAAGGTAAATCTAAGTCTCTACTGCCACAGTAGGTGCTTTACCATATCCAAAACATCACCTAAGTTTGGCAGACATGGCCCATGACATATGGGAACCCTACACTTATGCTGAACAGCATCAGAAAATTAATACTTCAGGAAGATAAAAGAGGGAAGAAATTATTATTAGCAGTTTTAAGATACTGAGGTCCCAAACTATATTATTAAAAACCAATTTTGGGGAGGCCTTATGTGGTAACATATATATTGCACAAAACAGCTGCAGTACATCATGTCAATAGCATGCAAGGTATCCTCCATTTGCTATCTTAATACATTTGGTATTTTCTTAGGCCTTGTTTTCTCTTAAATTTCTTTACTTAAGTTCCTGTATACTCTGGGGATCCTTCCCCTTTCTCCCTGTGGTAGACTTACAGAAGTCAGACTGTTAGTCTACCACAAGGCAAACTAAAACATGTTAGCTTAGAACAGCTTGGCAGTTTACGCATCTGTAATATAATTAAGCCTGTTACTTCTCATTTGCAAAAATCCTGTCAAATTTAGCTAGTGCAGCTCAGCTGATCAACTGTACTTCAATGTGCCATGATACCCTGGTACAGCACATGGAAAAAGAGCCACAAACTGATTTACTTAAGTTGTCGGTTTGATTAACCAAATTAGCCCAACACAAATAAGTATTAAACGACTGTGAGTGTATTTAAACTCAAAAACTTGGTCTGCCTCTATCTGTGTGTGAATCAGACTTTGCTAAGCTTTTTTCCAAACTTCAAAATATGGTCAGGCCTTGGTGATCCTGCTAACTGAACTATATTGAACAGTATATATTCAACAGTTTTTTAACTGCATCCAGGTTTAACACCACTCGTGCCACATTTTATTCCCACAACAGCCACCATTCACTCCGAGGCAGCTTTTCCTTTCACTTGCTATCACAGTTCACTCCCAGGCAGTTTTTCCTTTCGCTTGCTAATTATTTATTGTTACGGATGTCTGTCTTTTGTGGCTAGCCAAGTAGAAATGGTGCATGGAGTTTACATTACCTAAAACATTTCCATCTAGTCAGTCAGAAAGCAGCTTTCAGAAGCCAGCGTCCCCATCATTAAATTTTTATAAGAATAATACATAGCTCTTTTGTAATACAAACACAAATGCATCATTAAAACACTCTTTTCAATGACAAGAATGAACCACCACATTCAGACACATTTCTGCAACCTTGGGGACTGGATTTCAAACCATCAGTACAGAAACTGTAGGAAATGTAACGAAATAAAAACTATACTACTTTGTCCACTGTCTTTATTCAGGATAGGAAAAAACACAAATATGAAAAATAGAGCACCAATAGTGCAAAATAACATGTTTTTTTTTTCAGTTACAAAAATCAAAGGAGAATACAAAAAAAAAATTGCTTAAAAATAAAACACATACATTGCACTGAAGTTTCTCTCAAAAAGGCCTGTCTGTGGGGTGTACCCTGTAAAGTCATTGTGAAGTGTAGGTCTTGCAACTATATTTAGCTGAATTGAGTAAAAAAAAAGCTTACTGGTGTCACTTTTAGTAACCAGAGCACTAGCATTCTGGGCTTATTATGTAGTTATCAGATGGAAACCTGGCTTTTTATTATTTTGTGTATCATTTCTTTCGTGAACACTGCCATATGTGAACACATACAGCAATGCATTTCTGCAGCCCCATGTAAAATGATGGGTGGGCAGCTCAGCACCAGCTGTCAGCAAGGCTGAGAAACGACACGGCACCTGGTAAATTGCTGCGTAGCAGTTTTATTTATTTTCTCCTTTATTTATTTTATTAAACACCTTAGTTTAAATGGTTGGGGAGACTGAGTAACCCCCGTTTTAATTAACAGAAAGCAGTATTTCTTACCAAGTGAACTTTGCTTATTTCACCAAGAGGAGATGCTGTTGTTTTAACAATTTACAAGTATGAAGCAATGATCACAGAATCAGAGAATCATTAAGGTTAGA
>NW_010563054.1:0-8243 GCF_000687285.1 Phaethon lepturus
GCGGTCCCTGCCAGGTCTCACGTACCACGAGTGCAACCAGGGGTAGGGGTAGGGTCAGAGTTAGAGCCTCCAGAAGGGCGTGAGAGGTTGTCACTCGCCGTTAGTCTGCCGGGGCAGAACGTGTCCCTGTGCCTCTGTACCCATGATCCACGCATGCTGCCCCGGAGAGACCACACCAGAAACTCCAGCAAAGGGCAAGTTCCTTTCAGGGGCACTAAGGTGAGGTCTTGGGGGATCAAAAGGCTTCCCGGTTGGGCTCATCCTTCTCAGCCTGCAACAGCACAGAGACGTGGCACTGACCTTCCCAACAGCACAAGGAAGCTGCAAACACTCCAGAAGGTGCCTTCCTTGGAGGAGTCCCACCACTGGGCTGCAGCTCCGCCTGTGTTACCGTGGGCTGGGGCTCCAGGGCGAGAACTCCCAGCTATTGGTGTGTCTGGGGTCCGCAAAGGGACCTGCACAAACACAGGTGGTGAGTGCACCCTCCAGTTCCCACCGAGGCGAGATACACTGGGAGTTCTGAGGCCAGTGGGAAAAAACTTTAATCTTTGAATTGTGGGCTACCTTTTCAGTTACCACACATTTTCCAGTAGCCTTCTCCATAAATTATTTTGTATACATGAAATCTGAGGTGGACTGGTTCAACATTGACACAAGTCATTGGACGATGGTTGTCAAACAGGCTCCTAAGAGACCTTCCCTGGCTACAAGACAGTAAAAAATGTGTACGATAAGGAAGACATCAACATGCTGCTGTCATCTGCCTGGATGCAGACATTTCACTGTTGATTAATGACATGGCAACGCCTTTCTCCGGTATCGTGGGAAATAATGTAGTCCTTTGGAATTATTTCAGGTTGCAATATCCACTGCTGCATCTGTGCTCATGCTTCAGAATGGCAGTAATTATACAGCTCTTGATCATCCATTCTTTTCTAGGTGGTGTAATATTCGTCACCATTATTTAGGAGTATTCATCCCTAAAAAATTGTCTGACCTTTAAAGTCCTAAAACCCTACTGAATTTAAAATACATGGAATCTAATCTGTGTCTGGACCGATCTCCTGCCACTGTCTCAGAGGACAAATGTGGTGGCAGTGGGTAGTTCGCTGCTGGGACCGAACCTTTCCTGAACGTTAGTGAGATAAACAGGGTTTTGTGTATCAGCCTTTTGTGCCCGGCCTTTGGGGGAAAGGCGCGGGAGAGGTAGGATTGTGTGGTCCTGTACTGCCTCGCCAGCTGCTGACCGACGCGGGGAGAAACCTGCCCGCCCCAGGCAGTGGAGCAGGGAGGACAGCCTGTGGGATCTCTGTCCGTGGAGGTTTTCGAGAGCCCACGGGGTAAAGCCCTGAGCAACCCGGTCTGAGCCCAGGGCTGCCCCTGCGCTGAGCAGGGGCCATGGCAGAGACCCCCCACGGTCCCGTCCCGCCTGGGCAATCCTGTGTTCTGGTGTGCCAGCACAGGGCCAAGGGGATGGTCTCGGCCAAAGGTAACGGTTACGGTCTTTTGGTTTGCTTCCCAGTTTATTTCCCGTTGCCCTGCGCTGACTGGGACTGGTGGGGATGGGAGGCTGCACAAACACCTGCAGAGGAGGGGATGGCACTGCCTTTGGGGAGCGGCTGCTCCCACTGCTGCCCCGCTCTGTCCACACAAGTTATTTCAACGTTTCGGCTTGCAGCTGTGCGGTTTTCTGGAACGTGCAAGTATAGCACTAACGGTTTTCTCACAGCAGCTTGTCGTTGTGCTTGGCAATGGCACCACTTGGTAGCTCTTTGTGGTGGCCAGCCTGCACCTACAGCTTGCTCAAAGAGAAGAGGTGAGCCCAGGTGAACATGATTTTCAGGTAAAACCAATCTTCCTGTGCTGTAAATCAGCACGGATGCCCCTCGGGCCTTTTTTACAGGACCTTTGGTGAGGGTCTTTTTAAGACAAAGGACAGCAGCAACACAATGGCCGCCGCGGGGCACGGGGCTGGCGTGGGGCCAGCAGCCCATCCTGGGCTGGCGCAGCCTTGGGAAATTTCTTGGAAGTCCTTCCCTCACCTGGTGCTGCCCAGGTATGGTGTGAGTTTGGGTCTGCATCAGCAGTAAAGCGAGTGCAGCAGCACCAGCAGCACCTGCAGCAGCACCCGCAGCAGCACCCGCAGCACCTGCAGCAGCACCTGCAGCAGCCGGGCTCTTCCCCTCCCGTTGCTCTCTGCCTTTTGTAGCCCTGTATGTAGCGGGGTAGCAAAGGTGAGCCCCTTAGCATCCAGCTAGCCATCAGCCAGCTTTCCAAGCACGTCTGCCACCGGTTCAGTCACCCTCTGATTTGTCCCGTAACTTGTTGCCTCGGTTAATTCAGACTGCAGCAGACGCGGGTGGCCCTCTCCCCCCCCCCCGAGGCAGCGCCGCAGCGCCGGCGGATGTCAGCGGAGAGGGTGGCATCCCCTCCCAGAGCTGCGGGGGCTGCTAGCTAACCCGCTGCAAGGGGAAGCGCCTGCTACGCTGAAGGTATCTCCAAAATACCAAACACACACTTGCGTTTTCTCCAAGGGTTTCACACTGACTGTGCCTTGTCCCAGGGCGAAGCAGCCCAGCGCCCGCCAACGCGCGGTGCCCACTGCCAGCTGCAGAGATGGGGGTGACAGAAACCAGCTGTCCCACTGCCAGCTGCAGGCAAGCCCACCAGCAACCCGGTAGAAGAGTGTCCCAGCTGGGGCTGGGGAGGGCAATGGGGAAGAGGGGTGGGTGGAGAGGCTGCGTTTGGTTTTCTCTGTGAAATCGGGCCAGGAGCAGACCGGGGGTTAACATACAGGGGCTTTCCAGGAGCAGGCTTGCACGTGCGAGAGAAGTTTGGCTGGCTGGCTGGGAAGCCAGCTGCGGAAAGGAAGAGGTGCCCTCCCGGAGCGTGTCCGGGACGGCCTCTCCCGCAGGGGTGGGAGCGGAGGGCCCTGCGCGAGTGCTGCTGGCGCTGGCGCACGGAAAGCGGCCCCGAAGCCTGAGGGGGGACCTGACTTGTGCTGCGCCGCACGGGCAGGCGGGAGAGCACACGCAGCTCCGTGGTGGTACTTTGGGTGGGTTTCTGGGAACAGCTTCTTTGCAGCTGCTCTGTAACGCCCCAGGCCCAGCGATGGCGAGCACAGCCGCCTCTAGTCCCGCTTGCGTGGGTGGCCAGGATCGGGCTCTGTAGCTGCGTTTTTCTTGGGGGAGGCAGTCCCGCATTCTCCTGCCAGTAGCTCCTTGCTTCCCTGCCTTTTGGTGCTAGCGGAGCCCCGACCCCGTGGGTGCCTGGGGGGCTGTGCCTTGGCTCAGGGGGTCCCCGGCATGTCGGTGACTCCTCTTGCTGCACAGCTCAGCCAAGCCGAGTCCTTCCAGGAGGAAGCTGGTGCAGCCCTGCAGGGCCGAGAGCTCAGACAAAGGCAATGTTCAAAAGCTGGTCTGCCGTCAATAGCTTAGCTTTTCTACACAGAAGTTCACAGAACTTCTGGATTTTTGGCTGTTAACGAACTGCAGGAGGCTGAAGACCCATGGCAGCACGGGCATCAGGGCTCCTGGCTCTGTTAAGTGGCTGCTTCAGGTGCTTTACAGAAAAACAGCGCTGTGCAAGAGCAACAGCTCTGCCTGGGCTGTGGGCTCAGTTCCCTTGTTTGGTGGGACGGTCTAAGGCTGTTGGGCTTGTGTTTCTGGGTTGTGTTCAGTTCTGGAAGTGCAGGACTCCTGATGCCTACTGCTCTCCCCAGCCAAGCCAACTCAGCCCGCTGAGCTTTTGTCTGCTTGGCTGTAAAACAGGGGGGTGAGGGATTGTCCTCTTGTGTCTTTGTTGGTTTTTTACTTTCTCTGATCTCTTCTTGCTTTTGCATTCCGGAGGGTGGCAATGCTGGGGGGTCTGCAGGCCCTGACTTTGCTGGGATGGCATGGCAAGGGGCCCAGCCTGGTGAGCACATTTCTGGGCACCGGCCTGGAGGGATCTGCTCCTGTGTCCCATCTCTCCTCTTGTACCCGGAATGCTGGCTGCACACAGCTGTAACTGCAAAAGCAAGCGCAGTCCATGGCTTGCTTCTTGGAAGTGCTTTGGCCCCCAGGGCAGGTGGGGTGTGCGTGCAGCTGGTGTGCTTCCCTCTGAAACCCGCAGCCGCCATAAGCCCTTGAGAGGAAAGATTTCTTTCCTTCTGCTTGGCCAGTAGAATCACAGAACCATAGAATCACAGGATCATTAAGCTTGGAAAAGACCTTTAAGATCATCAAGTCCAACTGTCAACCCAACACTGCCAAGTCCCCTAAAGCATGTCCCAAAGTGCCACGACTACACGTTTTTTGAACACCTCCAGTGATGGCGACTCCCCCATCTCCCTGGGCAGTCTGTTGTCATGTTTGACCACTCTTTCAGTAAAAAAATTTTCCCTAATACCCAATCTAAACCTCCCTGGTGCAACTTGAGGCCATTTCCTCTCGTCCTATCGCTGGTTACTTGGGAGAAGAGACCAAGCCCCACCTCACCACAACCCCCTTTCAGGTAGCTGTAGAGAGCGATGAAGGCTCCCCTCAGTCTCCTCTTCTCCAGACTGAACACTCCCAGTTCCCTCTTGTACACAAAGGAAAAAAAAATCCTATGAAGTAGACTTCTATTAAACGCTCCTGGTCTTTAACAGTGCCAGACTGCCTTTTTTGAGCATCAGCCACCAGTTGCACTTACAAAAAGGGACAGCTCATTCATTCCAAATGGGTTTGCAGTGTCTGCAATGCAATCAGTAGCTCACCCAGGTCTGCAGCGGACAGCCTGCATATTGCCCACACACTGATGTTTGAAAGTTCTCAGTAACTCGGGAGAAATGAATGAGAACATTTCATCATTCACATTTTAAATAATATAAAAGATGTGGAATGTGATTGATTTCACACTAGAGAGAATTGAAATTACAGTTATGGGATAGGTTTTTTCATGTACTGTAAGTAGGTTGTTTGTTGTGCAGTTCACTGAAACCAGAGAAAATTTAAAATCAAGTATGTGTGTCTAGCATTTTTGTTGGGTTGAAGCCAGTTATAACAGGTAGGTGGAAGGCAAACACTTGAAATAACATTTACTTTGTAATGATGTTAAAAAACATTCTTGAAAGCAAAAAAATAAAATTAGTTGTAGCTTTCTCAGAAGGCTTCTTACTTTATAAAATCTAACCTAGGATTCAGATTGACCTGGCGGTCCTCGCACAGCAGTTCATCAGATGCGTTCAGAGCAGAGGCGGGCGGGCGGCCGAGGAAGCCCGCGGCTCGTGGTGTGGCGGCAGTCCCCGGGTGCTCTCGGCTTGGTGCTCGGACGCTCCGCGGTGCCTCGCCAGCGGCGTGCTGTGAAGCTTTGGAAGTCATTAAATAGTGAGTATATTTGATATACCCCAGTTGGAGTCACCTCTGGTGAATAATTGTGCTATAAAGCACAACTGTGAAGACCACGATTTTAGAATATGCTGTGTTGTAGCTCCTGTTACTTGTGCTGAATAAACTTTTGTCTGCAACTATGTTGAGTAGCAATGCTGCATTTTAAACAGGGTTGAAATATATTTGTGTATTTTTGCTGATGTAGTAGATAAATGTAGTGCACAAGTATCTTTCCTGTTCCTATTACTCCCTAACATTAAATGAACAAATAACTAGGCTAGCTTGTATGTGAAGAAGCAGGTTATACTTCAAAGTGATACAGCAGGGTACAAATTGCAAATAACATTTTTGACAGGCTGCAATAAATGGAACTTAAAAAATCCCTGCAATATAGAAGAGCTGAAACTGTTTCTGTTCTCGTTGGGAAATAGAGGCAGCATTATTAATCACGCACCGACTTTGCCCCGGAGACGTGGGCACGCTGGCCTGGTGCGTTCCGAGTTCCCAGCGGTCTCGGGTGTGCTGTTCCTCTCCCAGCACGCCAGCAGTTAGGCAGAACTGCTAAGGGCACCGTAGAACACAACATTACTGAGTGCTTTTGATGTAGGAAACAGGAATTTGACTAACAAATGACAGGTTAAACGCAGCAGTTTGAGGAGATGCGGACAGTGCTGCACCAGCAAAGGTACATGCTGCCTGCTCTAAAAACCGGGACTTTGGTTGACGGTGCGTGTGAGGCTGTCGTGGGAGGCTGCGTGGAGAAATCCGCTCCTCTCTGCTGGCGCGGAACACAGCGCCTGCATCTGCTGGGTGCGCGCAAGCTCAGCACGTTGCTGCCGGGCTGTGGCAGAGGACCTGCCTGCGGGGCACGGGAGCGCAGTGCCCTGCACGCTACCCCGCTGGCAAAGCCGGGCTCCAGCCGTGCAGGGAGGAGGACAGTGGGACAGGCAGTGTCTTGGAGGGGACCTCCCGGCTCATCACCAGTTGCTGCTGGTGGCAAAGGTTGTGTTCCTGTTGCTGTAGTTAATGGCAGATCATCAGTCCCTTTCCAGCCCTCCCTGGTCAGGGATCTGAAACGTAGATGCTAAAACAAGATCTAAAGCATGATGCGGGGGAAGAGCGAGCTTTTCTCCTGCAGCAGGGGTACGCTGGTTTTGGTGCGGAGGATCAGCGCAAAGCGCCGCAGCAGACCTGACAGAGCCCTGCTGCGTGCCGCGGCCGGCGCGCCCGGGAGCGCGCAGCTGGCTCTGCTAGCGGTGTGCGGCAGCTCCCAGTCTTAAACTGCTGCCTCTCCCTGTTTACATTCGAAATTGCCACACAAATGTAGCTGTAGGTTAATGGTTCTTCCTAGAGTATGGTGCGGAGGATCAGCGCAAAGCGCCGCAGCAGACCTGACAGAGCCCTGCTGCGTGCCGCGGCCGGCGCGCCCGGGAGCGCGCAGCTGGCTCTGCTAGCGGTGTGCGGCAGCTCCCAGTCTTAAACTGCTGCCTCTCCCTGTTTACATTCGAAATTGCCACACAAATGTAGCTGTAGGTTAATGGTTCTTCCTAGAGTAACAAAATCACGTGACGTTTTGAAACGAAGATAAATGTATATTGAAACACAAATCTGTGTATTACCAAAACTAGCGCAACCGTTAGCTGGGCTTCTTCTGCTAAGGAGCTAATTGCTGCAGAAGCGCGAGTACAAACTGCCTGTACTTAACCCTGTCAGGAGCACTGGTATATGACGTGGGGTGCGTGACCCAGAAGGAGGGAGCGTGTGGCAACGTGGGTCACTTCTCCAGCTCTGTAAAATCGTATTTCCATAGTTTCCAGGAGACCAGAGTCCCGAGTGCTGGGTGGGCATGGGGAGAACCCAAGGGCTCAGTCAGTGGAGCGTGGCCAACTGCTCAACGCAGAGCTCCCAACACGCTCTTCATCGCTGGAAGCCCCTCGGCTGCTGGAAGCTGGAGGAAAGCCAGCACTTGATCCTACCTATTTTCTTTCTTTTTTTTCAGTAGCCCTTGCGCCTGCTGTCGGATGGATGGGCACTCTCATGCTGGGGCTTTCTGCCCCCAGCTGCCCGCGTGGCGGGAGGGCAGCTCCTGGGTGCCTGGTGCCGGGCTGTGGGCTCCACACCGTGCTGGCTGTGGGGAGCGCTGCGTGGGCTCGCTGTGGTCTGAACAGGTCTGAGGCTTGTGCAGCCTGAGGCAGATCGTAGGCGGATCCCACCCGCCTGCTCAGCACCTCGCCAGGCGTGCTGTTTGGCCAGGCTACCGGGGGCAGGCTGGAGGGAACCCCGACAGCGAGCGCGCGCGCGCGTGTGCGGACGTCTCCTCTGCAGGGGCGCAGCAGCTGCCCCGGGGTTGTATGGAGACACACCGACTGCGATTTCCTTTCCTCTGCCCGCACAGTAGTAGCAAACCCTGACCTTCTGCTGAGCGCGAGAGATGCAGGCAGTGCCCTGGGACTGCCGCGGGCCCTGGCACGCTCCATGCACCTTACGCACTTGTGCCAGGTGAGTCGCAGGCTTTGTTCTGCTCTGCTCCTTCTGTGTTTGCTCCATGGAAACCCATCCAGCTGCTAAGTATTTTCTATCTTCACCCCTCTTCTAAATAAACAACAGCAGAAGCTGCTCTTGCGTGGTGGCAGATGGAATTTATGAAATGCTCTCGCGGCTGCATGTTTGCATGGTGCAGAGCAACGACTGCGGTCCGGGCGCTCGGCGCTCGGTGTGCGTTCAGAGCCGGGACACACTTCTGCGCCTCTGCCGGGAAAGGGCTTGTGCAGCGTCTTGCCGGCCAGCGCTGCAAAGGGCCCTGCTACCGTCATTTCCTGCTCGGTGTTACCGATACCAAACTCTGTGCCAAGCATCGTGATAAATGCTGGCTGGGGAGCCGGGGGGAGGCCG
>NW_010563055.1:0-3060 GCF_000687285.1 Phaethon lepturus
CCAGGCTAGCCAAAGGGATATTCCATAGCATTTGACATCATGGTCAGTATATGAAGTTGGGTTGAAGATCAAGGAAGGGGTGGAGGGACATTCGGAGTGCTGGCATCTGTCTTCCCAAGAAACCATTACGCATGATGGGGCCCTGCTTCCCTGGAGATGGATGAACACCTGCCTGCCAATGGGAAGTAGTGAATAAATTCCTTGTTTTACTCTGCTTGTGTGCACGGCTTTTGCTTTCCCTCTTAAACTGTCTTTATCTCAAACCATGAGTTTCCTCACTTTTCCTCTTCTGATTCTCTCCCCCGTCCCACCATGCGGGAGTGAGCAAGTGGCTGCTTGGGGCTTAGCTGCCGTGGCTGGGTTTAAACCATGACAGAGATATAACATTTATTTTATTTAGGCGCTTGCTGCACATATGCTTTATGCAGTATGTCAGTTTAGGTATGTCAGCTCAAAGGTATTTCTCATCAATTTTTGTACTCAAGAGGAAATTCTCAATCTGTAAGTAAAATGATTGAGACAATAATACATGTTTTCATGAAATGTGTCTATTGAATGATTTTTTAAAAAAGTTTTAAATTACAAGTGGATCTTTAATTACACTTTCTATTTAGTAGCACTGTATTTTCTAGTTTGTAGAAACTGTATGAGGGCATCTACACTAATAGGTGATACCAGGGTGTAAATTATCTAAGCATGTGTTTAGGAAGCCAGCAGTCCTGGGGCCGCTAAGTATGTTTTTCTTTACAATAAATGCCAGATTTGTGATTTAATAGTAACTTTTCTCGCCCCCCATTTCCCCAAGCCTACTAATAGAGTCTGTGGAAATGTGATACTACCTATTGTGGGGAAAGTTACAGTTAGGGAGTATTTAACCCAACAGACATATACAGCTCCACGGGACCAGCCAGGATGCAGCTGAGGGTGCTGAAGGGAGCTGACAATGTCATTGCAGGGCCACTCTATCATATTGGAAAGGTCATGGCAATTGAGGAGGTGTTCCTGATGACTGGAAGGCGGCAAATGTCACACCCATTTTCAAGGAGGACAAGGAGGAGGATCCAGGGAACTATAGACTGGGCAGCCTGACCTCAGTCCCTGTGAATGTTAGCGCAAATCCTCCTTGAAGCCCTATCCAGGCACATGAAGGAGAAGGTGAGGGAGTATATGCCACTCTGGAGAGGATGAAAGAACCAGGTTTGTTCAGCCATAAGAGAAGGCTAAGAAACAGAAACAGGTCAGATTCTGACAGGAACACATTGCAATTTGCCCTGTTAGAAAACATGATGTGAACAAGGAAAAATTCCTCAAGGACAAAAGATTAAAAACTGACACACTGGTACAAAAGTCTGCTACACATACACATATGAGAAGCAGAGTTGTAGGAAACTTCTACCTCTTATGTTGGATTAAAAAAGAGCCACAATGTCAGGTTGCCCTTAATCTTCAGTTTGCTGTCATTATTCCTAGCACTCTGCTCCTTCTAGGATGATAGTGAATAGAATTGGATTAGGAATGAAAAGTAGTATTTACTTTTTAAAGTCCTTTTTGCCCTTTCCTCACAGGTAAATACATTTACGTTTGCTTGACACCAGATAACTCAAAGACACTGTACTGTAAATCACTCTACCTACAAAGAAAAGCTTGAAGTTATTAAGATTTTTTTCTAAATAGAAATGCTTGAGATTATTATAGCAAGTGAAGGGGAAATTCAAATTGTAACTGTTCAGCAGTGGTAATTTGTGACCAAGGAATGATCTGGCATGGAGGACAAGAAGGCCCAACTGCAGAAGGGGTTGAATTGGCTGGAAGCAGGAATTCCAGAGACAGAACGACTCCCTGTAAGGGAGTGAAGTTTACCCTGGTGATGAGATAAGAAACAGCCACAACATTGTCTTGTAGCCATCCTGGAATGCAAGCTCTCAGGGGCCACTTTTGGGCAGCAGAGCTGGTGCTGGGGATGGACCCAAGGAGGGGCTGAAATGCCTCATGCAACCACTCATGGGATTGGTGCTGGTGCAAGTGTATATAAGGAATCAGCTCGTGATGCATCTTTGCAGATTCCTTGTAGAACTGCTTATGGCGGTAGGACTCTGTCCAATGCAGTGTTCATTAATTTTGTTCTTTATATTTAAGCATAAACGTGTTTTTAATTCACCTCAAGGGATACAATAAAAATTCCCACAGAAAGGATATTAAGAAATAGGGGTTTATATTTCATTCCAAATGTTATATATAATGTTCTATCTAATAGTGCTCCATACTCAACTTCTGTGAAAAGTCTCCTGATATGACCTGAAATATTATATTTTTTTTAGTGTGAAATCACAGTAATGGTCCTAGACTGGACCATTACAGCACACTCTTTAGGAAAACCTTTCTCCTTTAATATTCCTAACCGGTATTTTAAGATTATATTATTACAACTACCTGTTGCTTCCTTAGAACACTACATTCATTCAACAAGAAAGAAGTTGCTGGGTTATAAACACATGTATCACTGTGGCCAAATTGGTATCTGGAAGGATTAGGCTAATCCTCAAACTGGTTTGACCAGCCTAGTTTATTTGGAATCCTACCAAAACTTTGGTCTATCCAATGCCTTATTCTACAATTTGAGAGTGAATACATTTAATAATGTCTTTAATAATACTCATAGACCTTAGGCTGCCCAGTCCTCTGAGTTGGAGGACCATGACTGCGGGAACAGTGACTTTCCATGTGTGGATGCTGAAATTGTAAGGGACCAGTTGTATCAGATGAATGTTCATAAGCCCATGGGGCCTGAAGGGATTCATCCCAGAGTACTTAAGGAGCTAGTGGATGTTATGGCAGGACCCCTCTTGATCATCTACCAAAGGTCTTGGGAGTCTGGGGAGGTCCCCGCTGACTGGAAACTAGCCAACATTACTCCAATTTACAAGAAGGGTGTGAGGAAAGACCCAGGAAACTACAGACCAGTTAGTCAAACCTCAGTACCTGGAAAAATTATGGAGAAGATCATACTGGATGCTACTGAAAGAGATTTAAAGGACAATGTAATCATCAGGCACAGTCAAC
>NW_010563056.1:0-3255 GCF_000687285.1 Phaethon lepturus
TTAATATATAATAAAATATATTTCGGTAAAAATTATCTCTGATCCTCTGTGGGACTTTGTAGCTCATTTAATCCAAAGTCTGAAGCCAAATTTATTGGCAATGCAGCATAAAATGTTGGGATGATTTTGGCCAATCCGTTTTTGGTCTCAGAGTAAAGATAATAGATTTCCTAGCATGTCAATATTGTAAGGGGACTAATGTAGATGACATAGAACAGCCAATGGTGAAAATCACGACATATATGTAGTAGGAGGTCTTCCACAAGCGGACAAATCTGACTCCTACAAGTTCTAAGTTCTCCAGTCCTAGCAGTTTTTTGTTGTAATCTAGAACAACTGCTTATTATGTCATAAGAAACAAAGTATTTTATTATGATCAGCTTTGTAAGGAGGATCATGTCTATATAGCCCTTCCTTTTTTAAGAACTTAATGTGGACAATTCTGATCATAAATGTTATGACTTGTGCTGTTTCCATGTCAAAAAGGAATGTGGTTAAGCATAAATTGGCCTTTCTTTTACATCCACATATGGTTATAGCGCTAATATGATTTCTAAAACCATTTTTATGCTCTCCTTGCATAATTAAAATGTGTAAGATATCAAAATGTCATTCCTCCAAGTAGCTAAATTTCTCCTGCTAAAAGAACTGCTTGGGAAAGTCTGAAATGCAGTGCAGAGGACATGTAGAGACTCATTTTCCATTATAAACAGCAAATTCTTTCTGAGAGATGTCTCAGGGAAACTTCAGCTTATTTGGTTTCGACACTTAAAAGTGTTGCAGAAAAATGGGTAGCTTGTGGCACTGAAGCCTAACTGAAGTCTAGCAAAAGGCCTTGTTTCTGATGCAGTTTTTTGCTGTCTGAGGGTTTGGGATCAGAAAAGTAGTGAAAGACCTATGAAACAAAAAAAATTGGATGTGTCTGATAACTAACAAGAAACAATGAGAATAACAGATGAATGCTAAAGTAGTTGTGAAGAAAACAATTCTGAAGGCATTTGAAAAGAACAATAATAAAAGTGGTATTTTTCTTTACTTGTTATGACCCAATTGGAAGGAACATTTTTTCGTCAGAAAGTTTCTGAATATTTCTTATACATGATGTGTAATGTATGGCATTACATTATGTAATAAACCTCTGGTGCCCATTACTCTACATGTCTTTATTTGTCATAGAAGCCAAGAGCTTCTTTTCTCCATTCAGATCATGTCTTTCCTAGCCTCACAGGCTCATTCTGGCCTCTCGAGAATATGAATGTCCTAGCTGATGCTTCTTCCTTAAAGAAGAGGTGCCAATGAATATCTCTGTGACTCTATTAATTTATACCTTCTTTCAGCCATGACCTCGGAGCGTGAAGAGAATTTAAAGAAGCTGAGTTGTTTCCATTGACACGCTTCTTCCACATCCTACTGACCTCCCCTTGCCCATAGAGTCAAAATTCAGAAAGGGCAACTGACAGACCTTAATGGAGAACTTATGGTATATGCAGTTCTCTGAGGTATGTACTGGAGACCTTGAGCTGCCATGTAATTCTACCTCAAAAGGCCCACCACAGCCTCTTTGCTCCCCTTAAAAGTAGAGGGCTTAGAGAAAGGGAGTATGGTATCTTTATGTGGCATCTTCACCCCTCACAAACCTTTCTATACCTACCAGGAGAAGCACAACAGCATTTGGGAAGATTTTGGAGGAAGGCAGGAGGGGGAAGGGATTCTTCACAGACCGAGAGAGAGATCATTCTTTTAGGTATCAGGTATGAATTAATGAATTTTTCAAGGCAAATAGATTTGGATAGATCCTGTTATTAGTGTCATGTCATCTGCCTACATGAAGCTTTCCACCTGCATTTTGTGTAATATAACATGATGAGTTGTAGCAGAAATTCAAATGACAATCATATTTGCTCTCTTCTGGTGTGGTACATCATAGAAGTCTGAAACAATGTGTTAGCACATTACTAAACAACAAATTGATACTTGGAAGAAGGCAGTAATTTCATTATTAGTAATCTCTTTGCTAAGGCAGAAAATTCACTTTCCACTTCTCTACCTTGTATTAAAGATGAAACAAAACTGTATTTTTACAATTATTGTACTGAGAGAAAATGAGTAAGAGCCTTCTCTGCTGAAAAATTCAAACCTTATGTTTTTTCTCTTTCAAATCTTGCAAGAATATTCTATCAATGACTTCAAAGGGGGTAAAAAAGTTATTATAATTAGACAATTTATGCTACATCAGTGCACAGAACTTAAAAAAAAAAAAAATCTAAGTTATTTATTCAGTTACTTTCTGTAAAAGTTATAATTAGACAGTTTATGCTACATCAGTGCACAGAACTTAAAAAAAAAAAAAATCTAAGTTATTTATTCAGTTACTTTCTGTCTAACAGAAGCAAGCCTTTACTATACTGCATAATTTATAACTTAGTAGGAAAACACACGTTATAGGCTTGCTAAAATTGTGATTCCCTCCTGCAAATGAACGTTTAAATTAAGAATCCCACTGCAAGCCTCACTCTGTCCTGTATCTATGCCTTCTAGTCCCTCATCCAAAAAGGCACCTGTTTATATTAAATACTCTGTTTTTCTGGAGTTTATGTCCCTGCTTAAATGTTTTGAAAGTTCATGCCCCACAGAAGGGTTTAGTAATCTTAGGATTAGCACTGCAAGTTTTAGGAGGCCTTACAATCATGCAGTTCACCTGACAAAAACCTGCCAGATCCTGCTGGAAATTTTACTTGGTGAGAGGCAGATTTCCATTCAACGGAATGCCAGCAGCAGCAGCTCCCCTGTTCCCAGCCACTGTATTAGATACATAGCAAGAAAAAGTGTTTAGTCGTTATCCCTTAATGACAGTTGGAAGATGGAGGGCTGGTGGAGAGAGGAACTCTGACCCTGCCTGCATTAGGAAATAAAACAGATCCCAGCGCTGGAACCTGACTGTGTGCATTGGGAAGCTGCTACAACTGTGCCTGGGAATGCTGCAGCCTGACTAGCTAGCACTCTCCCAAACTGGCAGCGCTCTGGCATCATCGTGGCTGAGTGACTGTCCTTACTAGTCACTGTGCATCTAGCCATCTGCTTTCCATGCTGAGATAGCTAATGTCATGCGTGCATGGTGTTTCGTGCCAGTTGTCCTCAATGCTAAGGAACGGTCCCAGGCATATTTAATTTAGTTGTATGGATGTAGCTTCCAATTCTCATACATATAACATGGCTGGATTTAGTTTAATGTTAAAAAGCAGAAATTCTTTCCCT